>NW_007577808.1:282607-349855 GCF_000690725.1 Stegastes partitus | reverse complement strand
GAGAGAACCCACGCTGCACGGGGAGAACATGCTCAGGTGGTAGAGCGGGTTGTCCACTGATGGCAAGGTTGGCGGTTCGATCCCCGGTTCCCCCCCACATGCCGAAGTGTCCTTGGGCAAGACATTGAACCCCAAATGGCTCCCAATGGCAGATTAGCGCCTTGCATGGCAGCTCTGTCGCCATTGGTGTATGAATGTGTGTGTGAATGGGTGAATGAGAAACACATTGTAAAGCGCTTTGAGTGCCGCAAAGGTAGAAAAGCGCTATATAAGTTCAGACCATTTACCATTTACATGCAAACTCCACGCAGAAAGATCCCGTGTGTCCTCACCAGGACATGAACCAGCGACCTTCTTGCTGCAAGGCAATAGTGCTACTAACTGCGCCACCTTGCAGCCCTAAATATATACACATACATCTAAATATTTTGGGGGGATCTCTACAACCTCCCAGGGTGTCCCGACCCAAACTTTGGAGACCACTGTTCTAGTTTAACTTCACATTTTATCTTGGCATTTGTTCCTCCTGATGTATGTTAACAACAACGTAGGCGGTTCATTAAGTTCATTGCTGAAATGACCTCTTCCCTCTTCCAGTTCTGGCTTTTGCGGAGTTTGAACCTTGAACCGATGCAAGATAAAACCTGTTCTCGGCAAAGAGAAGCTTGAATCTGAAAAACCGAGTGCATCTAATTCGTTGCTCTCCAACAAACACAGACAAGTTATGTATAAACTTGACACCCTTTATCACGCCCTATTGCGTGGGATAATGATTAATTTTTGTTCTAGTGCCAGGGTGTAATCAGTGTCACAAGGGTTATCCTACTTTGTCCTGAAGTCTTACCTTCACCTCAAACAGTTTGCTCCAGACTGGGGTCACAAAGTAGAGGATACCATTCTTGGCTCCAGGAAGCTGCACATTATTGACGAGCAGGGCGACTAGGATGAAGTATGGAAATATAGCCGTGAAATACACAACCTGTAAGACAGGAACAGTGGAAAGCAGAAACTGATGAGTTGCAAATGGTAAAACTTTCTCTCTCCAGTTGTTGATTAAACACATACAATCTCCTCCCTGTTCATCAAAGTTACATATTTAGACATTTTTACTCAATGAAAGTAATCCAATTATGCCTCATAATGGGTTATATTTTACTCTACACTGTTTGGCTTCTTTAAAATATGTGGATCTACGAGGTTCTCACCGAACTCTTCCACCACTAGCAGCAGCTCAAGCACACCAGCTCACCTACAACTCTGCTCAAACACTCAAACACACTGGCAAGATGTAATGTTGGAGTATGTGTTCAAACTGGAAAGGATTGGAGAGGACTGGTCCCTTAGACTTCTTACGTATTAAACCTCTTAGGTTTGAACCCTTGTTTTCTAGACTCTCATTGGTACACTGCAGTTTTAAAGTGGAATTGCTCGGCCATGTGGTTGGCTGCTTAATTCGATCATGACATGATCAAGCATCTTAAAAAACGCATACAGTCATGCTGACAAGTTTTTAAAAACACGTATTTTACTGTGACACCACTGAGAATGATTTGTGTCGAGTAAATACCTCTCTGTAGATAATTCAGGAGTGAAAACTTATTCTTTTACCCGCACATTCAGGAAAAAAAAACAACTAAGCTGCCAGACTACAGACTCTGAACTGAACTCTTGTAAGCGCACTAAAATGAAAGTCCTTGCCTATAAACCTTGTCTTTATCTGATATTGCCAAATTATGAACTTTAACTGGACAGCAAGATGCAATTAGAGAATGACACAAGCACAACACATGATAATGTTCTGACCTTGCCCGTGGATTTGACTCCTTTAAATATGCATAAATAAACGATGACCCAGGCCAACAACAGATAGCCAAAGAGCTCCCAGCGAATGCCACCAGCATCTTCAATGCCACTGGTCTTCTCCAGAAGTCTGTGACTGGATACATGGAAAAGGAAGAGGCAATTATTGTATTCTTAATGAAAACTTGGTGTTGCTCTACATTACCAGTGATTAAATGAACAACAATCAAAGTTTACGCTAAGTTTTGATTTTGATTCACATGTTGCTAAACTCTCATTGGCCCCACACACTTAAAGAGAGAAAGAATACAGAAATCACTCAAGTGAAAGAATAAATTAACCCTATTCAGGACTTTCATGTATGTAGAAGGTCTATGTGCAAAATATTTGTTGGTATTCATTATAGACTTTTATACTCTGTTAAATACATTTTCTGATAAGTTGAAGTGTTTTTGATTCCAAATGCTTGTCCCCCCAAAAAATCTTCAAAAATAAAAAAAAACAATACCTGTCACCTAAACCAAATGGCCTGAGGTCCAAAAGACCCCAAAAGTCCTGAATAGGGTTAAGCTTTTTGATTAAGAAAAGTTTTCCGGACTTTTAACCCTTTGAACTCCAAAACTTGTCAGTGGGTTTGAAAGACATGTTTTCTTTTTTTTTTTTAAAGATGCCAAGATTGCCACAGTTATGAGAACAAATGAATAATTTTATTTTATTTTTTTAAAGGAAGAGTAGTGACATTTTTAGGTTCCAAATGGTCCTTGAAGAGTTTATCTGTGATGCATCAGCATGTCTTGTTTAAAAAGTCACCATATCCACCAATCATTAGCTTTGGCCAGATTCTGTAAAAACTGAAACAAATTCTGAACTCCTCAACAAACTGTAAAGTCATTATTGACTCAGCTGCAATCAGCAGACAAGTGACCAATATTCTGAACCTTTGAGAGATAAACTGCAGACTGAAGTGTAGATGGCAAGTATAGAAACAAATTACAATGTAAGCAGTAAAACATCAGTCTTTTCCCCCATTACTGGAAACACCTATGGGCACTTTTGGTTTTTTTATCTTTATAAACTATGTCATCTTTTTGTGATCTTACGTTGTATGGCATTATTACTGAGCCATATTACACAAAAGACATTTTTAGAGATGGTTGTGTGTTTCCATAGATGTGCAGGACTTTTTATTGCAGTGAATAATGAGGCTACAGTCAGTTCAAATACGACAGGAGCAAAGGACACCCAGAAACTGCTTGGGGTTCAGAGGGATAAGAAACTCACGGAATGATTTGAGTGACGACTGCTTGTGCAGTCATTGAAACAGCTAGAGCAGCATCGTACACAATGTAAACATCTAGATTTCTGCTACTGAAAATGCGAGAAAGTCTTCTCACTCGAAGAACTGCTGGCTGGCTGACTGCAGGTGGGTGGCGTTGCCGGGGAAACCACTGGAACAGTTTCCGACGTCATTCCAAGTGTTGTTGCAAGACGTCCAGGGGAGGGTCGCTTGGAACGAGTTGAATAAATAATAAAGTGCCCAGCTCATGAGCACATTGTGGTACGTGCAGAACATGAAGGAGATAACAACTGTGGCCAGACCGACACCTGCGGAGTGACACGTAGGGGTGGGGAGGGCAAAGTGAGAGGCGGCTCGGCAGAAGTCATGCCATCTGTGGGAAAGAAGGTGTGCACTATACTTCTTAAAAGTGTTCTAAAATATTTCTCATTGCATTACAGAGTGTCAATTATTTGGGCCCAGGATTACAATTACAGGTGCAGCCCATATCTCGGGGTAAAGGTAGACAGAGAAGAAGCAGTGTTGTGCGGTAATCTCTGCTCTGTGGAGGCCAAACTAGGCCATAGATAAGAGGAATTCCTGGGGCCAAGGATTAGAAATTCCACTGTCCTGTCTGGCTGATGAATATAACAGGCTCTTGGTCAGTAAGTAAAGGTGAGATCAAAGTCCTCCAACACATGTAAATTATTCAGTCTAGTAACACCTGCAGATCTTAGCTGCGTGTCGGCTTTCAGGTTGGGGTGTGTTTGTCTGTGAGTACCATGTGTTTCTATTTTTCCACCTGTCTCCTCCGAGGGGAACGCTGAGCAACGACTGGGCTAAGACGCCTGGTATCTACAACAGGTTGAGGTTCATTATGTGGCTCAGGGACACACGAGTAGGCAAGAAGAACTAAACCTGAAACCTTGCAAATGCATGGAGGTGACTAATGAAGTCTCCCAGGGAAGCCTTTTCACACCTTTTATTTTTTATTATATAACCTGTAAGTTGTGGAAAAACAGCACTGGTGCTTGTATTATCTAACAAAACAAAAGGTCTGCAGTTCTTTTTTCTTTGAGTCCAATAGTTTTACATGTTGAGATCAGTTGTTTGAACCAATAGCATCTAGGTAAACACACTTACTTGCGTTCTTGTAGGGAGTAATTTAAATAATATCTATTGTTGGTTTTACTTCAAGTTTTCTATCTTACAGCTGTTTCCCCCTGTTCCTAGCTAATTAGCTGCAGGCTCCAACTACCACTTAAGGGGCCAAGACATTCCACCCAAACTGGTGTGACCAGATAACTTTGGAAACTCGTCTCCATACCCTTTGTCCAATGTTAGAGGGGTCTGTTTCTCACTTTCTCACTCGTTCTGTAAATTTCCAAAACTGGCCCCGATTGGCCAGTGGTGTAGACATAAAGAAGTACGTTGGGGTTCATTTTCTTTCTCTGGCTCCCTCTCCATAGACTCATGTTAAAAAGTCCAACTTTAGAGCAAAAATAAACATGGTACAAAAAAAACTGTTCTGGTCTTTATAGCTATCTTCCAATTCATGACAACTGATGGAGGGTGAATTTTGTCTTCTGACTAACTCATTTAAATTGTATTAAGGCTTTAAGTTATGTTTTGTTCATCTTTATAGATTATTAAACAATTTGTTTCTCTTTTCTTGTGAACAACTGAGTGCATTGTCTCCATTTTTATCCCCATATTACGTCTCTCTTCTCTCTATACAACTGGCTTTTCGCTCTGCTTTTGATTGTGGCTACTGAGATGAGCCGTTAACTCTGCTGGTAGGACAGCAAACTATACAAACCCCTTCTTTTCAAGTATTGTTGTAAACTTCTCAACTATCTATGTCAAGAGTAGACGTATTACAAATAAAACGTTGGGCTATTACTTTTCCTGATGTCTCGCACCGTGCTATCTTTGCCATCGCTGTTATCTTTGATGCTCGAGAACGATAACCGCTGATGGAAACAATAGGAAACGGCTCTCTGCTGTTTTTCGGCAGTATATAAAAACATTTCTGCGGCTCATTGTGGAAAGGCTGGAATGCCATGCTCCACTGCATCCATGTCACTATCTGGTAAAATGGAAGGAGAGGCAGCTGAAAAACGGCTTTGTGTCACCATAATGACAAACCCAAAGGAAAGACTCCTCTGAGCTCCAGGATCAGCTAGAACCACTGTCCATGATCCACGGTAAGCGCTGCTTCCTTTGTTATTGCCTGTTTGCCACTTTCAATCTACACATCTGGCTTACATGGATGAGCGCTCCGCCGGTACACCAGGCACACACCAATTGGCGTCGCGATGCGTCATTTCAAACTAAATCGGTCTGCTGGACTCAACAAGGCAGACAAAGAAGTCGGCGCTTTCATCTTCTGTCAATTCTTTAGCATGTTTTTTTTCAGCCTGTCATGCCTCACCTGTCCTGTGGGTGTCCTCACTGGGTTTAATGAGACCATGGTGAAGGATTTAGTGAAGTAAAGTTCTATATTTACCTTCCGAGATTAAGTGTCACAGCAGGTTACTATGTAGAGATGCAAAACAAATTAGGCATGAGCTTATTTGTTGATTTGCTGTATTTGTGGGCAACTGAATCACAGGTACATCACAGTAAACCGCACTTGAGTCACACAGGGAAATCATTCAGAAGAACATACAGAAAAAAACTACCTTGTTTTGGCCCTTGTTTATCACAGATCATTAACCAGGAAGAAATGAGCGATAAATCAAGTGAAGGACCCAAACGTTTTGACCGGGTAGATAATCTCTGTCATTAAGGAGATAAGAAAACTATGGAGAAAAATCTTCAGTTAGAACAAGACAGAAAGCATTTTTCATTTCATACCCACAAGTGGTTGATCGTTGATGGCTGGGCTCTTGTTTGATTTGGACAGTGAGCTGCCAAGTGACCGTCAGTGCTCTCAGAGTCTGCACATTTCAGTTGGTTTTGGTTTACAGCTTATGTGTGTTAGTTTTTAGAAGCACTGTATAATTTAGAAACAATCCATTATACTGATGCATGATCTGCCTGAATTCGATTAATGAACCAATGCAGACTGTCAGAGCACATCTTCAGTCACTCATATTTGGCTTGATTATCATTCAGATATGCAAAATTTAGGAATATTAAGTTCTTGAAGTGTTCTAAAAGATTTGAGAATTTCATCCTTACAAATTTAAATGCATTCGGTACCAGACAGTAAATTAAAATCACATGCCACGGTCCAAAAAGACGCTGATTGTCGCAGTGATAGTAAATTTTGTAACTGAACAAGTTCTCATCCATCAACTTGTGAAAACAATTCATTTATCAAAGAAAAAGAAAAAATACATTTTAATATTCATTTGGCTGCGTAGCATTAAACACACAAGACTTAGAGGATGCTGGGATGCGTGTGCAGCATGTCAGCTGGTGCTGCTCAAGAGGAAATTGTTGGTTTTATTTCAATAATGCTCTAAGTTCCTGACTTTACTATGTAAATGGAATGGGCACTATTTGAATAAAACTGAATTAAACTTTAGCTTTTATCATTTAATTAGATTTGATGCATTTAGCTGGGAAAAAACATTTACATATTTTGTCATTCAGCCAAAATGAAATAGAAAATATCAGCATATCGCACAAAATCATGCATCCTTAATTTAATAAATTCACCCACGCCTGGGGAAATAATGAAAAATATTCAAAACGCCCCATCTCACAATGTAACCAAAAATCTTTAAAAGGTTTTCAAAAACAAACAAAATAAACCTAAAAGCCTCCAAATTGAGCTGAAAGCAGCATTTTGTAGATCTTAACCAACAGTTAAATAAGTAGCAGAGCATTTTTCTAACAGTGTTTGTGCAAGTTTGCTACAACCTTTATTAAAAATTGATCCTTACAAGCTGTTTTATTTGGATGATGCATGCAAACTGTGCCAAGTGGGTAAGATAACAGAGCAGAAGTAACGTTAATTAATATATAGACTCTGGTTAAATACAGAAGCAGGTGTAATCAATGCTTTGCAGGACACAGCTTTAAAGGATAGGTGACTACACTGAATGTCCCCTCAAGAGGACAGTTATGTCAGGTATGCCAGTCGTTATTCCAGTATGAATGTCACGAGTTGTTTGTTCCTTGTTCTGACTGCTGATTCATAGGAACAAAAACTGTTTTTCTTATGCTTTGTTTGCAATTCTGTCTGCCTACATGTTGGTTCCAAAGTTATTTTGAATTATAAACCACACTAAATAAACTTATTTCAAATCATGCATTTTCATTTTGTTTCAAATGTTAAATACATTAAAAACATATATCTCTGGGGAAATTATTCCAATTAGTTGATAGGACCACCCTGCGACACTGCAAATGTCCTGGTCAGATAAAGTCTACTCTGGGGCTCATCTTTTGCGTACTGTATTGATCAACTGGGGTCCCAAGGACTGATGGTAATAAGAAAATATTTATGATGGTAATTTTTTTTAACAATGGATTGTTGTTGCATCGTTTAGGTTGAAAAATACTAAAATAAATGACTAATTGCAGTTACCAATCTCAAAAATGCTCAGTTCCACACATATTCAGTTGCAGGAACCCTGTGATCTGAGTACACAAGAGTTTTATAAAAGGTAACACAGGATGCACCAGTTTAAATAACTGTATTCAAATGCATATTTTTGTAGGTCTAATACTGGCTAAGGATTAATTAATTGACCAATTAGTTCATGGATTCAGAAAGGATTACAACACTAATGCATATAATATACACATGAACTTTGTATGCATGCACAGTCACATGTTGTATGCAGACTTTATGTACATGCACCACTAGCAAATATATAGAAAACATGCTGTGAAAATGAAGGAAACTCCATTAGACAGTTATCTCGGTCACATTAGAGGAGAATCACTCACCTTTTAACAAGGGACAGATTTTGGCGAAAGCATGCACTGGCCCTAAACGAGTGTATTGGCCAATAGCAAACTCCATGAAGAGCAGAGGAATGCCGCACAGCAGCACCATTGTGAGATACGGGACCATGAAGGCACCTGAATGGACAGAAGATTGTTAAAGTGGGCAGCTTTAGGGATCACCTAGTTGATACTGATGACTTTATAACGGTGAATGGTATATTTCCTGTATAATGAGCTTGCCGTCTCCTCAGACGTCCTTTAATCAAACACAAACAAACCTTTACTCTCTAATAAAACACTCATATTTCAACCACTGTAAATATGTTGTTCATGAATGACTTGTATTTATAACTGCATGCTTGATGGCTTATCAGAGTACTTCACGTAAACTATGAAACCTATGTCTATTCAGTGAAAATGAAGACAAATAAGAGCCTGTTGAACAAAAACTACATGTGAAATTTTGCTGAGTCATTCTTACAACACTGTTAAATGGTGACTTTGAGGCAGAAGTTGTTACAAAAAGAGTCTGGATAACGATTGCTAGTCAGGATAAGCTGGTTCTTTTCAGTTTCTGAACTGCATTCTGAAGTATTTGTACTTTTTCACAGCAGGCATACAACTGGAACCAAGTCAGCCACAGACTCATATCTTAGTGTGTTTGTCAGATTTCATATCCAGCCTCAAGACAGACGAGTGCTGGATTCATCCTGTTCCATTTCATTATATGCTGTGAAAGTGTGAAACTTTGGATAATGTGCACTGTGGAAAAACGGGCTTTTTAACAGTTTTTGATCAATTTTTTTTAAAGAATTATTTACCATAGTTTTGCAGATTGTACCCATTTTGTTAAAATACAGATTAAAACTACTAAAAAAAACACAGAAATAACACTTACATCTAAAAGTTAACTGTAAATTTTTTTTTTAAGTATGCCAAAACTATCAAAAACATCCACATCACTTATCTGTTTTTACAGTTTTCTATGATATATTTTTTTTTTACTATATTCAAACAGCAGATTGGTCATTTCTAAAAAGCCCTAAAAATGGTTTTGATTTGTTATTTTACAGAATGATAGAGAAAGGTATTTATTTACATACTGACTGTCAAAAAAAACTTTTAAAAAAACACCCAAACTGACAGAAAAGAATTAGTTTTATTACAATATGTATTTAAATCCATGAAAAATATTACTATTGTGCAGATATTTAACATTATATTCAGCACTTTTTAAGGTTTATTTCAGTGTTCCATTGTAAACACATTTTCTCTGGCTCCCTTACTACAGGATCTATTCTTATTTTTTACAATGTGGATGACTTACAGAACTGATAGATGAATGTGGACAGCTTTGAGATCCTAAAATCTGGATCTCATTATTTGCATCCATTAACCTTTTAGTTCTAATTTTTAAATACGTGTTTTAGAGTTGTTACCCAACTCCACTGAAGAACTTTTCTTTACAGCCTCTGCAGCAGCTGCAGTAATGTTATCTTTAGTTGTGACTGTTGTTCTGGGAAAAGACATTTTTGTAGTTCATGTAGGTTCTCACTTTAAGGGTTGTGGATCACCTTTCACATAGCCACAAATAGAAGTCAGTGGTTTTTCATGAGCTTAAGACATCTTGGACTAGAGTTTTCTTTATGTTAGATATTTTTATTAGCTAGAAGAACAATGACAATACATCAGTCTTACCTGATGCTTTAAATGTCTGTTACATGATTTCTCCTGTCCCGCCCTCCAGTAGCCACACACACAGCTACAGCATTGATATTATCTGGTATAATCGTGCTGCAGGTTTTATTTCCAGGTGAGATTTTTACACAACCGTACCTCCACCGCTGCGGTAGCACAAGTAGGGGAACCTCCACACGTTGCCCAGTCCCACGGCGTAGCCCACGGACGCCAGGATGAACTCGAGCCGCCCACTCCATGTGGGTCTCTGCGCCTCTGCATCCGCAGCCCCCTCGGCGATGCCACTGAGGTCTGAAGGCTTCAGGTCTCCGTCTCTCTCATCACAGAGCGCCTTGGAGTTTTCGGCCCCGACCTCCATTACAGCTGAGCAGGGATGAGAGTGAACTGGTGGGTTTTGTTATCACACAGTCCACCGCAGCCAGTCATACATCCACAAATCACCAATCCGGTTCAATTCGACTAAACCAGTTGTATCAGCACAGCTGAATGAAAGCGATCCTTTATGATGATCCAGACAGAAGCACAGTGAACTTCTTGAACGTCCAGGTGCTAAATAATGAACAGTTGAAGTGAGGAGGCTAATAAGCGCCAGTAGAGGATCCAGGAGCGCCTCACACAGTCACCGGCTCACACATGCACAGCTCCATTCACAGACTCACGCCTGTGTAATATGACACGCTGTGAACCTCCTCTTCCATCCTCGCTGCTCCGAGCACGACTCGGCAAACACCGTTACTTTCCGCCATTGGCTGTGCGCGCTCCCGACAGGCAGACAGACTTGATCACAACACCGGCGGTCACTGCTGTGGGGGTGCGCGGCCCCGCGACGGGCACCAACTTCTCAGCAGGCAGAACTCAACAGAACACCAGCTGCTGCCAAGAGAGCAGGAGTGTTGTAGTGTTCCTCCTCCATCACAGCACCCTGCTGTCAGTGGGTGAAACTTTATCTTTGAAGTTGTACCATAGAAGTATCAAATTATGCCCGTGTTTAAAAAATACAATTATTATAATTATTACTTTATTTATATAGCACTTTTTAAAAACATATGGCTTTACAAAAGATTAAGAACAGACTGTATAAAATAAAAATATTTTTATGGCTTGGACAGAAATCGTCAAGGGTACCAAGAAGGCAACATAACAGCATAAAAACAAGATTAAATTAAATAAAAGGACTGATGCAAAAACGCAAAAACCCTGTCAATAACACTAAATATAAGTAAAATGGATAAAGCACTAAAACCTAAATAATCAAGTCATCATAATTCATATGGCACATTTAACACAATAGCAGTTGAACCAAAATGCTTTCCAGCAGAGAAATAAGATTGAAGTTCTGAAGTTACGTAATGTGTTTAAACATTCAGACCATTAAGTGTTGTTAATAATGCATATTTCCCTAAGTAACGTTTAAAAAAATAAGATAAAGACCCTTCAGCGTTATATAAATAACAGATATACCAGACTACCAAAGTGATTCAAAGTTGAAAAATAAGACTGACATTCTGAATTCAAAAAAAAAAAAACTAAAACATTTTAGGACCCTACAATATTGCTAATTATGCTACATTATCTGACTAATATTAATGTTAAGCCTTTACTATATTATAATGAGACTTTACCTGATTTATTTAAATATTCAACATAGAAACCTACAATTCTATGTAAATGTATCTTTCCAAGTTAAATATTAAGCCTAGGACCCTACAGTATTATTAGCAAATGTACTTGACTGAATTTCTACTATTTTAAACAGGAATGACCGAACAAGACCACTGGCTTATTATCAACAATGTTTGTCTGATCTGCATTCTGTCTGAGACGCTTGCTAGACAACACAAAGTGTGTTCTTGAAATACATTTCATTGGTAATGAGATCAAAAGGCAATTCAACCAAAGCTGTGGTGTGTTGAAAGACTAGCGACAGTGTGAACGCACTAAAAACATCCATCCATCATCTATACACCGCTTAATCCTCACTAGGGTCACAGGGGGCTGGAGCCTATCCCAGCTGACTCAGGGTGAAGGCAGGGGACACCCTGGACAGGTCACCAGTCTATCACAGGGCTACACTTAGAGACAGACAACCAAGCACACTCACATTCACACCTACAGACAATTTAGAATCACCAATTAACCTCAACATGTTTTTGGACTGTGTGGGAGGAAGCCGGAGAACCCGGAGAGAACCCACGCTGCACGCCGAGAACATGCAAACTCCACACAGCAAGATCCTGGGTGTCCTCACCGAGACGCGAACCAGTGACCTTCTAGCTGCAAGGCAACCACCGAGCCACCTTGCAGCCCTCTCACTAAAAACAAGAACCAGCAAAAACATTGAGGCAAGTTGGGTTGAAAGCAAAGCTGAGGTAACTCTTGAAAAAAGGAAACTGCGTGTTACTGAGAAGAAGTGGCTTAACACTGGTATTGTGTCAGACATATGCAGGGTCATGAGTCATGCAGGCCGTATTTTTAAATGAATACACTATAATAACAAATGCTTTTCAGTATTATATGTGTCATCGTTTGTCCGAAAAAGAGACCACCTGCGCTTGATGAAAAGGCTTTCTCACAGACTCCTTGCAAAGACAAAAGGAACAAAGCAAAAACAATTATTCGTGAGCTTAATGGGTCACAGTAAACAGACTAATCGCTTTATTTTTTTCTTATCTCAGTTCGCCTTCATTATTCTTCTATGCCTGTAGAATAGGGCAGTTGGTAGCACTGTTGCCTCGCAGCAAGAAGGTCGCTGGTTCATGTCCCGGTGAGGACACCCGGGATCTTTCTGAGTGGAGTTTGTATGTTCTCCCTGTGCAGCGTGGGTTCTCACTGGGTTCTCCTGCTTCCTCCCACACAGTCCAAAAACATGTTGAGGTCAGTTGGTGATTCTAAATTGTACGTAGGTGTGAATGTGAGTGTGCTTGGTTGTGTGTCTCTAAGTGTAGCCCTGTGATAGACTGGTGACCTGTCCAGGGTGTCCCCTGCTTTCGTCCTAAGTCAGCTGGGATAGACTCCAGCCCCCCGTGACCCCAGTGAGGATTAAGCTTTTCACTAAAATACAACTTCAAGAAGTATTCATAACCCTTCAGATTATTGGCAGTTTAGGGGAAACTGCAAACTTCCATACCATTCTGAATGGCCCTACAATTTAAACCATGTTCTGGAGCATTAAAATACAGTACACATTTAGAACAACAGAGGATGTAGCTCTGTAGTCAGTTACAAGTCATTTGCAAGTCATGGCTGAAAGCAAAGAGCTCTGTTTGTTTCACTGACACTGAGATTCACATTGTAGCTGCTCATGTGACGGAGAAAGGCTGTAAAGCCATGTCTAAGTGTTTTCAAGTGTCAGTGGCCACAGAGCAAAGCATCATCAAAAAGTATAAGGAGTTCCTCGCTGTGAAAGCCAAAGGTCATGGTGGAGAGTCGAAAGTGAGCCCTGTACTGGCCAGAGTGATAGTGCCAGAGGCCAAAAAGAATACAAGGATCAACACAGAGTTCATCTCAAATTTCGTTGTGCTTCTCGTACAATGACAATAAAAAGATTCTGATTCTGATTAATCTGAACAGTTCTGTTCTCAATCAGACACTGAACAAAGCTGGTCTGCATGGATGCCAACCAACAAGGACCACACTTTCCAAGGCACGTGAGCTAGCTAGTATTTGCAAAAGCTCACCTGGACAAAGAAGAAAGCTTTTAGTCATCAGTTCTGTGGTCATATGAGGTCGAAATGAATTTGTTAGAAGAAAAAGAAAGGAAACGCATTCAACCCCTGGAACACTGCCCCAACAGTCAAGCACGGTGGTGGGACTGCAATGCTGTGGGGGTGTTTTTCAGGCAGCAGAAGGAAATTTTGATCAAAGTGAACATTGATTCTGGAGAAAAATGTCAGCTGTCTGCAGAGAAACTTGGCTTTGGCTGCATTGAACCTTCCAACAAGACAATGATCCAAAACATACAGCCAAAGTGGCCAAGAAAGGGTAAACAGAAAACAATATCAGTATTCTGGAGCAGCTCAGCCAGAATCCAGACCTGAATCCCATCGAAAATATAGGGAGTTAACAGTAGACCAGAACAATGGCAAGGGAGGCTTCCAACCTCAAAGACCTGGAGATTGTCACAAATGAGGCCTTAAATCTCAGTGGAGAATTNATAAATATAGGGAGTTAACAGTAGACCAGAACAATGGCAAGGGAGGCTTCCAACCTCAGCGACCTGGAGATTGTCACAAATGAGGCCTTAAATCTCAGTGGAGAATTGCAGAAAATATTTTAGCTGTTATAAGAACTGTTTGATTGATTTCTGATTTCTGAGAAAGAGCAGGAATTATTTTGTACATGGCATTTTTAGTTTAAAAAAGAAGAAGAAAAAAAAAGAAATCCTCCATCCATCCATTTTCTGTTGCGTATCCAGGGCCAGGTTGTCACAGCAGCAGGTTAAGCAGGTCATTCCAGGCAGCCATCTACCCAAGACGCAAGAGTTTGTCTAATCTTGGAAAGCCAAACAGGGTCAGGCCTGATTAGTACTTTGATGGAAGACCACCCAGGAGTATCCAAAGAATTGCCATCTTATTGTGATGAGGGGTTTGTGTTTCTTCTTTGATCCTAGAAGCCATGTTGAAATATCATCAAAATGATCAAAATGCAAGATGATTAACTGAGGAGGATGCAGCAGATGCTTCAGAAGATGCAGCAGCAGATGCACGAGCAGGACCTGTGACCGCTGCTGCTATACCTGTCTTTACCTTCATGTCTTTTATTTATAATTGGGCAGGAATCCTTCACTGAGGCCAACCTCACATGGGACGACTGAAAAAATGTCGATATTGTGCCCAATTCTCCAAACACTGATCAGAAAGAAACAGGGTCATTCCGTGTACTGACGACCTGTCCAGAGTGTCCCCTGCTTTCACCCTAAGTCAGCTGGAATAGACTCCAGCCCCCTAGTGAGGATTAAGTGGTGTATAGACAATGGATGGACGGACATCCCGGTTGGGGTCAGACTGGGATATGTGGTCAGCCATTATAAGGTAATGGAGCAAGTTGGGTTAACCATGGCAGGGGTTCAAACCTCCAATCTTTCTGACCAGTCGCCCAAAGTCTCTGGGATGAGTTAGGTACATCTCAAAGAACCTACATGGGGCAGTCATCCCTCCCCAAAAACATTCCTATTACTTCCCATACAGCCTGCTATTGGCATCAACACCTTATCACACTTTAACTTGTTCTATGGCACTTATCCAGATTGTTTTCTCCTTGCTTGTGTTGTATCCACTCTCAGATGTACCTCGCTTTGGATAAAAGCGTCTGCAAAATGAAACTATAGAACTGTAGAGTGTCCATCACCTGCAATGCTTCCAAGCCTAATGCCCACTTCTTCAGTGGGGGCAGTTGAAGCATTACAAAGAAGGGTACCAATGTGTGCTGACCCCTGGTGGTACAGTTTAAAAAACGTTTTTAAAAAAGCAAACATAGAAATAGTTAACATTTTTTATCAGTAAACAGAGAGTCCTTTGTAACTGCTTCATGACAGCTACAGCCAGAAGAAACCTATCAGTCAAATAAAAAAACTCACTCTAAATTGAACAACAGCAACCGTGGGCTTGACTGTACAACATATGTGCAGTGCAGCCATGTTGGCACTAGATGGCGCTACTGTTGTTCGCTTCCACTTCGGGGCCAAACCTCATTTTCTCTGCTCCAGGTGCTTCACTTGGGCCTTGCCGCTCTCCGTACAGGAATGTAGAGACTGCATTACGTCAGTTATCCTGCCAGCGGCAAAAAAAAAAAGCAGGAGGACTCGGCTTCACTTTTTCTGTGGAGGGACTCAAAGCATTCCCGTTTCCCTGCTGCTGCTGCTGTGTTCGGAGCTGGGGAGAGTTTTTTTGTGGGAGTTTTTTAACGCAGAGAAATGGGAGTTTGAAGCGGCACATGACAAACTGTCCTGCCGCAGAATGAGAAGTCTGTGAAAGAAGAAGAAGAAGAAGAAGAAGAAAAAGAAGAAGAAGAGGACGTGAATATCGACGATACTCCTCGGAAGGCAGATGGAGGAACGAGAAGGTGAGGAGTGTGTTTCAGGTTGTACCTTCACACTGAGGCGAGTTTACATCGTTTCTAGTCGGCACAGTGTGAAAGTTGTACCGTTTACAGGATTTATTGATGCTAATTTAAAGCCTAGTTTCGGTCGTACCTGTTCACCGAGTCCCTCAGTTTACCTCCTATCACCGCCTCTCTAGTTTAAAATGAAGACTTCTATCTCTCATTTTCTTTTTTTGCAGATAACTGTTACTGTGCGGGATGTGGAGCAAAAATTCAGGACTCGTTTCACATGAAAGTCCTCCAGGACACCTGGCACAACGCCTGCTTTCAGTAAGTTTATGGTTTTTTACGTGTGAGTCAGTGCGATAAGTGAAGGCTTTGTGTTTCTAGAAAGGAGAAGAGGGGCGACGGGTTGCATTGACAGGGACACAATTGGGTTTGGGTGTAGCTACAAATGGCCTTGTGGAGAATCCCAGAAGCTTCTGTCTTGTAGCCTAAACACGGGCCCTAATGTCTGCTTTTAACAGTTTACCTTTTGTTTTTTTGTTCCTCTCTGCACAGTATGCACCATGTCAGACCTCTACATGTTCCTAAATATCTGCCAAACAAAAATATAAAAAAAACATCTTCAAAAGTTCTGTGGTTAGGAAAGGGTTAAATCTGTGTGGCTAATTAGGCACAAATATTTTTTGAGCGTTTCATCTGCTGACAAAATCTCGAGTTAATCCACATTCTAGTCAGGTGTGGCTTCACAGGACAATGATCAGACAGCGTGACCACGACGCAGACACTCCTGTGATTAGTGGCTATAAAAAGTCACCTTAAAAATGCAGGGGGGGTTTTTTTAGTTTTGTTTTTTGTTCAAATGAAATGATGCCACAGGTGATAAGAGAGAGAGAGGAGGAAGCGGGCTGTTGGGATGCTGGATGCTGGTGTGTGGGTTAGAGCTCTTGCCAGGCACTTGATGTCCACAGTTTCACCATTTGTCGGCTAAGAAATCATATCAGAGAGCACGGCACAATGGACAGTCTGTCAAATACGGTCCGACAATGTGCGTGATCTCGCCCCCTAGAATGTCTGCCAACTTTGCCAAAACCCCGTAACATTTCATAAGCAGCATCCAAAACATCTTTCAACTCTCTGGATCACAGATGTGTACCACTATGTGATGCAAATGGTGGACACACTGACTTGTGATTTGTGGTCTGCTTCGGTATGGTGGTTGATTCATGATGTCCGTTCTGTTTTGGAATAACACACATTTATTCCTCCATGTTCCAAAGGATGCAGAGAATTACTGAAGCATCACATGTACATTTATGTGTTTGCTCTTTATACTGACATGGTGGTACTCTCCAGGAGGACTTTGTTCTGTGGCTTAATGATTGCCACAGCAGAGATGATGTGAGTGGTTTTCACAGGTCGCTGCCCCACAGCGAAACATCTCCGTGTGGGGCAGCGACCTTGCAGCTGGATGTCAACATACTGTACATACCAATGTGATATAACACTCAGGGTTTCACCTCTTGGTTCACAGTTATCTCACATGAGAACAAGCGAAAGTTAAGGTGGCTCAGATTATTTTAAAACTGTTTGCAGGACTAATCTGTCCGCAGGATCCCAGCAGCTTCATAAATGAAGACGTCCAGTAGTGGCTGCACTGACTGACTCCAACATTATAAAACACATCAATAAAAACTGGATGCCTGAGTGATTTTCTCAGAGGCAGGATACTGTATATCCAAAAATCCTGCGTTTTTACTCTCCTGGACTGTGGCTCAGGAGGTCTCCTGGCAGGTCCGAGAAGCCTTAAAAATAGAGCAGATTTAATGGTGACTGTGTAGTCTGTCTCTGACAACTAAAGCAGCTGTCTCTCAGTTTTGAGCCAGTTTCTAGCCATGTCCTTACATAACCTGGGATTTGACTCTTTCCAAACGCTGACTCTTCAATAACACATGCAGCTCCTTGTATCACCTCCTGACACAGCTGTGTTATTCACCACTGATCCTCTCCATTTCTTTGTACTTTTATGCTTTCTCTCTTTTTTTGGCATCCTCTCTTATTTGCCAAAAAAACTCTTAAGTTACATTCTTTAAAAGCTTGCCGATATCAGATATTTGCATGGGTTTGTCCCACTGAGGCTTGACTCCAGCGTTTTTAACCGCAGTAAACTGACACCTAATTACTGCTTGCATTCTTTGCAAGTCAAAACTTCTAAAGGAAACAAACATGTCCTTGCTTATGCGATTCCCTGTGGTGTTCCCACTCTCTATTGTGCACACGCTGCCACTCTGCCCTCCGTGTACCTCCACCTAGTTGAACATTCTTAGGGGCCGACGTCACTCTTGTTCCAGTAAACCTGGCAGTGTTGTTGAGTCCTATAGGTAACGGCCCCTTCGACTTTGCTGTGCTCTGCATTCCTAGACAACGATTCAGAGGCGTGAGTCCGCTGTCTCAGACACTTACTGACAAAGACTTTGTTTTTCTCCCCCCAAAGAAAGCTGGCTGCTTCCTAAGTGGTTCTTCACTCGGAGTGTGTCGAGCTGCAGGGAGGGGGGGAAATTATAACTGCTCTTGATCTGTACTCATTTGGTTTTTGTGCAATGAAAATATGAAATTGAAATACACAGGGGATATAAGAGGAACTTCATATTTTCCTTTAATTGTTTCATTTATATTTTGCTGCCACTTCTTACAGCACGTACATTGTAGAGATTAAGTTGGGTGTTTTACGGAAATTACAATTATTTAATTAGAAATTATTTAATTAGTTAATAACAGCAATGAATCCACAACTATTCTGATTGCAGAGGAATTTTAATTTCAAATTTAGGGCAAAAGAAGCCTTGTGATTTGCTGGTTTTAGCTTTTGAAGTGTGCAGATTTATTGCTTCTGTCTTATTTGTCAGTAAACTTTATATTCAGGACTACAGTGAATTGGTTCAACTCTTAGGCTCAGGAAAATCTGAGCTGGTGTTTAAACATCTGTTTGACTTTTTAAAATCAAAACAAGTTGTTGAATAATTGAGGGAATAATTGCTTTTTGCAGCTGTTGCTTTTTTCCTTCCATAAATTAGCAGATTTTTCTCTTTATCACACGCCAGTTGACCAGAGGTGGTATTTAGTATCTCTGAAGTCTAGTTCTTTTAATTACGGACTGTCCTTGTGATGTGAAATGATCTGTCATGCTCCACTCCAGTGAGCTTGTTATGTAAAACATTAGGAACTCAACAGTTGCACACACTGAGATAAGACCCCATTAAAAGTGGAACACTCCCTCTGCAGGTCTTCAAGGCCACTTGTCTCTCTTATTATCTCCATACTTCAACAAAGGAATACACTGCAGCAGGAATGTGGATTTAAGGAAATGTGTAATGTTTTTTTTCGCAGTGTTTGTGCAGGCTGGGCCGTTGCATTGTTCGCTGAAGAGCCACCTGAGTTTATCGTTCCCACCCCCCATTCAGCAGCACGTATGGGAGGAAGTCAGGTGTTTTCATAAGCACACTTACATCACTTTATCTCGATATTATAGCCACATAATGGACAATAATTATAGTTTATCAGGGGGGTTTGTCGAGGAATGCTTTTTATTCAGAACACGGAGGAAGTTTTAGTTTTTCCTGCCGCACCTGGACAGATACTGACAGCCGTGTATTCAGTACCTGTTGAAATACTGCAGTTTTTCTGTCTCCTCCTTGTGTATATGTATCTAATGGGGCAGTTGAAGTGCACTGGTATCACCAGATGATGTACATAGTGATCCTCTCAGTACTGTTCTCTTGGTAGAACGTTAAATGAGAATATATTGGCCTACATGTTTGGTTGTTTTTTAAATATAAATGGACACATAACATCATATTTCTATCTTCTTCTATCTATCAGAGTATTTTAGGCCTTTAGTTCGTGCAAATTCTTTTTGCTTTTTGCTTGAAATATCTATAATTACATATCTATGACCCATTTCTTTGCGGATCTGTTCTGTTGTGTAGAATTTCAGACAACTTTTCAAATTATTTTAATCCTTCTGTGAGCATAAATCAAACTTAATTAAATTGTGCGTCTTTTTCGCACACAAATCAGATGTTTGGCCTTCGGTGCAGCTGTGAGCACAGCAGCAAAGCTACCATTACTCATGCAATCTTTACTCCAGCAAACTTTCTGCTCTGTTTCCCCTCATCACATCACAGCATGATGCATCGGACTCGAGTCATTATTACGCTGACCTTGTGTCCATTCTTAAAATGTCTTGCTTTCATCTTAGAGGATCAGCTCGTTTCTGCGTGTTTTTGTAGTAAGGGCATTAACACGGATGCCATTTAAAGACCCCTTCCAGCAAAAATAGTTTTTTACCTTGTTAAGATGACCATATGTTCGTCTTTTTTTTTTAAATATGCTAAAAGACACGTCATGTGAGAGTAAGCAGTCAGTGTTGTTAAGTATTTCAACCTTAAAACTGCAGTATACCAGTGACAGTCTGAAATTCACACCTCTAGGGTTTCATATGTAATAAACGGAAGGAACCAATCCCGTCAACTTGCTGGGTGGGGCGTTCTGTATTGTTTGTCTTCTTCAGAATTAACTTCCGACTCAAATATTTACGTCTGAGTTGTTACTACTTGCCATTGTGAAATGCAGGCTTGTTTTGCAGTGTTTGAGCAGAGTCATAGGTGAGCTGTAGGTGCTCGGGTTGCAGCGAGCGGGCTGAGTGAATAGAGAGGAAGGCAGGGACTACGTACATCTGCACATTCTAGACGAAGCAGCACTGCAGAGTTGCATCTAAGCCACTTTAAGACATTTTTTATGTCCAAAACACTTCTTTTTTTTTTTTGCTTTGATACACAGAGATAAGTTTAAGAGAGTTTAATCAATGACTGGAGAGAGACTTTAATGTTAAAGCTGAAACATCACCTCAGAGCCAGCGGTTCTCCCACTCTCCACTCTTCTCTCCCCGGTAGAGACACAAACATGTGGTCTTCCCTCTAATGGACAGCTCCCTCTTAAGTAATGCCAGAAAACTCTGAAATATCTGGAATCTGGGCCAAAGTCAATAATCCTGGATCAACTATACCTACAGTGCAGAGCACAATGTGATCTGTGGGGTTCAGCTAAAGATTGCTGCCAGATCTGCACCAAAAAAATACAAAAGTACACAACCCCCTCTTCAGAGTAATGTCCTGGAAAAGGTTACCTAAAACATAAATGGGATTTTCTTCAAGTCATTATTAAGAAGCTGATGTTTGCCTCAAAAGGGCAAAATAATCAGTAGAGCTTTAACAGTCATGTTGGGTATGGCTGTAGTTGTGTATTAAACATGGTTGTTAATCAGGAGCACAGCGGCGGCAGCTGAATGTTTATTATTGTCCTCATTCTTGACAACAATCTGTGGATTGTGTCACACCTGCTATGACACTTGTTTTTAATCTGAAGTTTAAGAGAAATTAGTCCTGCAAACAGGGGTGCGTGACTTGTGTCATTCACTGTGATTCATCTGTCTGCACGTCATTGGCTAAATCATACGTCTCTCTCCGCATCCTTGCTCAGATTCACTGAGAAGTTGAGCAATCGGAGCGTGTGTTTACAAAGTCAGAATCCAGCAGCAGCAGCAGCAGCACAAAACCGACTGCAGACCTCTCAGTAACCTAATCTCTGACAGAGTGGTTCATCCTTGATTGTATTCTGGCAGGCAAACTTGCTGCCACCATTTTGCATAACCAGTGCAGCTTGTTCGAGGAACGCTCGTAGCCTGCAGGTGCTTCCCACTTTGCTGGCATCTTCGGCATTCCTCGTTCTGAACATTTTGTCCCGAAGTCGCAGCAACAGACGTCCCTGCACTTTGCCAGCTATCTTCTCAGGTGACAGTTAAGTTTAATCAGCTGTTGGGATCATTAAACAAGAAGTGCAGTCAAATGAAATTTAGAATAACAGCAGTATTAGTTCTCAATATTGAGCTTTTGTTGTGTTTGCCTCTCAGTTGAAAGAAGAGAAGCACAGATTAGATAGCCCTGCAACTCAGGCTGCTGACTGAACCCAGGATAGTAGTTTGATGGTTTGCACTTTTTGACCACGAGGCTGAAAGGCTGACTTGTTAGTGTTTACATTGGCATAGATAAGAAAAGAACAAGGAGAAGTTTAAGTAACTCCAAGCAGAAACTGCACAATAAACAGCCAGATGATCTGCGGACTTTGCCCTGCAGAGGTTTCTGTTCTTTTTCTTTTTTGTTTTTTTTGAGGCTGCCTGGCTATAGGTTGCTGTCAAAGCTGTGTTGCTGTTTTTCTCATACAACTGGATCCCATTAAGGTGGAAATTGGCTACGGATTTGGCAGCCTTAGCGATGGTGCACAGAGTCTAGTAACCAAATGTTCCGTGAATCCACCATCTGCAAAGGCCTGCCAGCTTCTCCCGCTTCAATAGTGGAGCAGCTTTAAGTGCTATCTGCCTCCCTCACTGTAATAACAGCACACATGCAAGACCCTGCACATCTCAGGGACGAGGTATTTACTGTGCCCTGCACCTTGTTAAACACAGAAAAGTACATGCTGTCATTGTCTGGAATATGCCCCCAGCAAATGTTCATGTCCCGTCCAATCTCACAGTGGAAAGTGTGCGTTCAGCAGTGTGATTGATGGTTTCTATACGAGCTCTCTTTTATTGCATAGCACAGTTCAGCCGCGTGTAATGGATGTGAAAAGAGGAATGGGGATTGAAAAATGTTTGAAAAGTTTAAGTAGTGTCAGCAATGGTTCAAATGTTTCTTACCACACTGCAAATGTAGGTCTAAATTCCCTCTCATTATTTCAAAGTGGATTTCAGCTCCTCCCTCCTTCTGTCTCATACTTCTGAAATAAGTTATTTTAGGAATTCAAGCCAGCTGATTTTAGTAAATCAGTTGGTAAACATGAAGAAGAAAAATAAGTGCTGCACTGGGTTAAGAACACAAGTGTTGGTCGAATTAAAAACAAGAATCAATAATCAAAAATAATGACTGTCCCCTTCTTATTAATGGAAATCCTTAGTCTTGCTCTGCAGTCTGATGTTAAATATAAAAATTCTTTAATCATTTTTAGATAAACCAAAGTATTTCGAGTCTCCATCAGAAACACCCAAACTAAGAACTTTCATAAAAGGGCCACTCATTCTTTTTTCATCTCTATTAAACATTTCTTAACTCTGTACTTATTGATTTCATTAAAGACAGAATTAAGCTTTTCGAAGGCAACTGCCATTTAGCTATCCATCCATCCATCCATCCATCCATCCATTATCTATACACTGTTTAATCCTCACTAGGGTCATGGGGGGATGGAGTCTATCCCAGCTGACTTAGGGTGAAGGCAGGGGACACCCTGGACAGGTCTCCAGTCTATCACAGGGCTACACTTAGAGACAGACAACCAATCACACTCACATTCACACCTACAGACAATTTAGAATCACCAATTAAACCTCAACATGTTTTTGGACTGTGTGGGAGGAAGCTGGAGAACCCAGAGAGAACCCACGCTGCACGTGCAGAACATGCAAACTCCACACAGAAAGATCCTGGGTGTCCTCACCAGGATGCGAACCGGTGACCTTCTTGCTGCGAGGCAAAAGTGCACCATTTAGCTATGCATATTTTATTTTACACATTGCAACATTAATTGATTAGTCAAAAACTACAAATAATAGATTGATAAATGTATTTTTAAATCATGTTAACCTGTAGAAGTTCTTAGTTAGGATCCTTCAGACGTCACCCACATATATATTAATTTGTTTTTCAAATAATATGCAAAGGTTCTGAGACTCGTTTCACGTTGAGAGTGATTTTTTTTGAACATTTGAAAGGCTCCTGCTGAAATCCCTCACATCTTCTCAGTTTTTTTTTACTTTGTTCTTTGCGTCTCTGACCATGAGCGTTTTTTGTCTTCTTAGATGTTCTGTGTGCTGTGATCACCTGACGAACTGGTACTATGAGAAGGACGGCAAGCTGTACTGTCGCAAACACTACTGGGAGAAGTTTGGAGAGCTCTGTCACGGCTGCTCTCTGCTCATGACTGGACCTGCAATGGTAAGTTTGTTGGAGTGCACTCATTGTGTTGTTTTTAAGCTAAACCAGTCTTTCGGTGTAAACAATTGGGGTATAAGATAAAAAAATATATATATAGTGAAGCTATTTTTACATAATCAGCTTCATTTCTAGTGATTTCACACGTCAAAGCACAGATTAACCCGTGAAAACATTTGTGTAATATCTTCAATGACTTTTGGCTGAGAGATAAATGACAAACTGGGGATGTGGCGTGTGAAAGAGGCAGGAAAAGTTGCCATTAAGTAGTATTAGGGGAAGTGTAAGATCCAGATTTCTTTGAATGCTTGCATGCCGTGCTAACCTGGCCTTGGCGTGCCACTTGCTCTGGCACCGCTCTCACTTTAAACTTAATGTTATGGGGTTTTTCTCCCCCCCGAGTTGTGTTAAAGATCTAAAAATACCAGATCTGTCTGTGCAAGTTCCTTCTGTTGGAGCTTTCTCTGGTATAGAATTAGCGCTGCAACCTCCCAGACTTTTTGCATTTTCTTGTGTTTATTCCTGTTTGCCGCTTTGGGATTTCACGAGGCTTCAGTCTAATAAATCTCATCATAGGGATCAGGCTGTTCGACCGCCGCTACATGTGATTTCCAGGCTTTCCGTGTCTGTCCTGCCACGATCATGTAACAACAATTGCCAACACTTTCCCCCCTCTACTTAAATAATACCAGAGTGCCCACAGAGCGTGTCAGTGCTCTCTGTGTTCCCGTCTCTCCCCACTGCTCCAGATTAACAGTAACATGCATTAAGAGGCAGGGGGCTGTTTTTGTGGCAGTTATTACATTTACAGATGAGTGATACTTCACATGGGCCGCTGCTGAACTTAGCAGAATGAGCTCTTGACTTCACTTGTGAATTAGTTTCCCCCCTCGAGGCCCCGCTCTGTTCCCTACACAAGTACATAAGTTCTCCACAGTTCACTACCCCGAATACACAGAGGATCTGGTGGGAAGATGCTAGAACATGAGGCGGTTTTGGAGCCCATCATGTTAAGCTCCTCTGTGGTGCGGTGACTCTATTAATATTACCCTCCGTCCACTGCTTATACTATAATCCGTCTCGATGGCTTTTAAGAGATCAAGTATCTGTTATTAAAGCAATACTTGAAAAGGGAAAAACAGATCCTTTGCTCCACAAATTAGGAGTTTAAATGCTAACCAATAAAAAGCAACCTTGCTCAAATTAGAGAAACTGGCGTGTGTGAATCTAATCCAAATGCCAGCCAGCTTTGAGTCAGTATCTACAGGTTGAAACATGAAATTCAGGTGGCAGCAGCTCTTGCTCGTCACGAAGAGGGTCACTTGTCTAACATGGAGCCAGACTGAAGTTTTTCTTTTTGCCACCAAGCAACACACATAATGGACTCTTCTATGTGGTACTGGCATCCTGCTTCATCAGCCAGCGGAGCCAAGTGTTTTTGGCAGGGCTGAACTGGCACTGTGGCCTCTCAGCCAGAAAGAAAATCATTGTGGTCCCTCAGCGGAGGAGGGTCACGCAGAGCTGCTGCTGCTTGTTAGGCATTCAGGTCCAGAACACTATTGTTTTTGTCCTGGTTTAATCATTTGTTAGTTTATGGATTCATTGAGGATGTTCTGGTTTTTGTTTTTTTTTCGTATTTTATGATCAGGTTATGTAATTTAACTGCTTTTGTTTTCACTTTTATAACTTCTGTCCAGAATAAATCCTCTGTAATCGTCCTGCACTTTGATCTCTTTCATTTCTCAAGTCTTCACAGCTCTGTCTTGCTGTTTAAGCCTCAGGCAGGTTGTGGCTGCAGCAGGTGTTGGTGGTTCTTGTTCCTGGCTTAAAGGCAGGGAGTTACAGACAGACTCCGGAGATGTCACAACAATTTGGCTGACATCACTTTAATCTTGCCGTAGAAGCAGGGAATCCTTTCCCAGCACTGACTCACTGACTCAGAGCTGAGCGCAAGTGCTGGAAAAAGTACGGCACTACTTTCAGTTTGCTTAAGTTGCAAATAACTAAAGTGTGACTCTCTGGCTGCGTCCCACATCCGTACGACACTCTAAATCCAAGCTGGACATTGCCTATTAGAATCAGAAATGCAACTGAACTGAATGTACTGAAAACAGACGATATGCAGACAAAAATGAAAACCTTCTTACAACGCAGTGCACATACAAAACAAAAGAGTTGTTTACTGCTAGAACAAAATGCAGCTCGTGGATGGTGGTGAAATGGCATCAGGAACAACACAAAACAATAGTAATGTGTTTTCTCTGTAGGAAGTTTAATCTAGAAGGCGTTGCGTGTATATTTTGTTCATGCACCACAAAAAGTTGTAACTCAATACTTTTTAAATGAAGGCGACATCTACGTTTCTAGTGTTCAGGTAGTTGCACAGGTAAATTACCTGCCTCCTGAGGGGCAGATACCTTATCTCATCTTGCATGCGAGAGAGATGAAAAAAAAAAAAAAGAAAAGCCAGATGGAATGGGAGCGTGACATGAATTGCAGAAAGGGAATCTGGTCAGCGATGTGTAAGCAGTGTCACCGTGGGAGAAAGCGCATGACAGCCTGAGAGCTGCTTTCAAAGGGTTGAAAGGGAGAACGGCAGTGAGTCGAGTCGAGTGGCTCAGACGCTTCATTGAAGTGACATCATCGCAGATTCCAGACAGACTGAGAGTAAAGCAGGTGTTACGGCTGCGTCAGAGTGGGAGGACCTCAGCAAGCAGCACGCAGCAAAACACGCTCACCTCTGATGAGCAAAGCACAGAAGAAAAGACCAGCAGCCTCGGAGTCATCATCTTACTTCTTTCTGCTCTGTGCTGGATGGAAAATTAGCTGTTTTGTTTTTTTTTGGTTCCAGGTGGCTGGAGAGCACAAGTACCACCCTGAGTGTTTTGTGTGCCTCAGCTGCAAGGTGGTGATTGAGGACACAGATACCTACGCTTTAGTGGAGCGGTCCAAACTTTACTGGTAAGGCACCTCAACGGGTCTTTTTTTAAAGTTAAAATACGAGTTTCAGTTTTATTATTCAATTTTATGGTGTTTAAGTGAAGGTTGTAAAATTGTTTATTCAGCAGTAAAACAAAGGATGCATGTGAGCGCAGCATCTTCTTTCAGTTGCTGCTCTTCACACTTCTTTACATTTAACGGTGCTGCACAGCCATCATCTCTAATGTTGCTCACGAGTGAAATGTGTATTTCCACTTAACATGAGCTTGTTGCGGATTTAATGAATAGCAGACAGGAATGCTTTGAGGTTAATGCCATGAGGATGATTACTCATTTTTAGCTAGTCATTATTCCATGACTCCTTTATGTTGTGCCTTCTTGGAACAGCAATTTAACAGAAAGCACATGTGCGTACATGTAATAAAATTTTTCCTCTCCTGTTGTGTGCAGTGGAAAGTGCTACAAGCAGGTGGTCCTTACACCCATGTTGGAAAAACGCTCACCGGACTCGGTTCTCGACTCGCTGCCCCACACGGTGACCCTCATCTCGATGCCGTCCGCAGCCAACGGCAAGAGAGGCCTCTCGGTGTCGGTGCGGAGGGACGTCAACGGCTCAGCGAGTGTTCAGGTCAAAGAGTAAGTGGGACTCGATGCTGTCTGATTCCCGTCTTGCTGTCGTGTGGGGAGCAGCATGAGTAATGCTTTACGTAAGACTGATTATAGGTTTGCTAAATATCAGGTGGGACTGTAAGTGTGCCACTGCAAGAAAAAGTAGTTATTGCCAGTTTGAAATGATGTCACTGTTTCTCCTGGGGTTTGGTTAACTAGTTGAGTAGCAGACAGTTCTTCTTAAACTTGCTGTCTTTAAATGATCCCCTCCATAGTGCCAGTTCTCACATATCCGTGTTGCTACCGTGTTGTTCCAGGGTCAGAGGGATGCTTATTAGTCCAGAGGTGCGAAATGCCATCCACGTTGGCGACAGAATCCTGGAGATCAATGGCCTTCCTGTCGGGACATTGATGGAGGAGGAGGTGAGCTCACACCTCACACACGCCGTCTCTCATACTCGTTTGAAATTATTCAAGCAAAACTAATTAAATGTTCGTTCACTTCATTCCTCGAGTGCATCTTTCATAGCTGTATTCTCTTAATACAAAAGCTGCACATGTAATTTTTCGCATTCCTCACATTCCTCCATCATTTATACATACTTGCGTTGGGAGAGGAAGGTATGTGGAACGACTTAAAGCACTTACAGGCTCATTCCCACAGTCTCACACCACTACATGCATTCCAAAGCAGCCATCACTCACTGCTTTGATTTTTACATTTGTTTTTGATTGATTAGTTCCTATCTACCCTGTCTTTGGTTTACCGCATTTCAATATTACATTCTTTTTCAAAGGTTAGGCTTAGTTGCGTTTCCTTTGCTGCACGGTAAATCCAGTGAAGCTGTTTGTAAGCAACGTTTTATTGTCAGCAAGTTTTCGCGGTGTTTTTTGTACCTCAAAGACGGTGCACTTTTAAAAGACGTTCTCATTCTGTTGCCAAATATAAACAAATAATCATTGGAATGAACACATATTTCATAATTTACTAACCACAGCTGTTTGGTGCGACTAATTCTGGGAAGAGTGTGATACATTCCTGGGAAGGAATCCTCTTAAAATCATGGAAAATCTTTCAACTCGAGATGTGATTGTTTATTCAGGTGGACGATCTCATTCACCGCACCAGTCACACGCTGCAGCTGCTTATAGAATACGACCCGGTGAGGCAGCGTTTAGACCGGCTCAGACTGGGGTCGCCCAGGAACCGGCTCGGGGTCCCAGCCACCTCCCGCATGCGTCTGTCCTCACCGTCTGACGCGGTCCTAGAGAGAACAGATGTGGTTGATGACGGCACATTGAAAAGGAGGTCTCTGAGGTAAGTGAGAGCAGGCAACAGGCGTACACCTTTACATATCGAGGATCTGCAATGGATTCTTAATCAGCTGTATTCCGTCTGTTTCAGGCGCAGCAACAGCATATGTAAGTCACCGGGGCCAAATTCTCCTAAAGACCAGACTTTTATTTCGCGAGACATCGGCCGATCTGAATCCTTGAGATCCTCCAGCAGCTGCTCTCATCGCATTTTCCGACCATGCGACCTCATACATGGAGAAATCTTAGGAAAAGGCTTTTTTGGACAAGCTATCAAGGTCAGGCTCCAGCTTCCATCAGTTTTTCACCACTTGTTCTACTCCTGTCATTCAGAGCTTCAGCTGATACATACGCTGCTTTTGCTGTGTTAACAGGTGACGCATAAAGCCACAGGAGAGGTGATGGTGATGAAAGAGCTGATCCGTTGTGATGAGGAGACCCAGAAAACTTTCCTAAAGGAGGTTGGTAATCTGCAGCAGGAGGCCTGTGCTTTCTCACACATAAAATGAAGTCTGTTTATTAATACTCACAGCTGAAAGGCCACCACTTGTCCCAACAAGTTGTCGCCTCAGTCTTGTGGGAGTCTGACTTTTATTGAATTTAGAACTTTCTCTCGTGGATTAAGTTTGACCTCAGTACAAACTGATTAGATTATTATAATCAGGAGCTTCTTCCTTTCTGTCACTTGTCTAATCTTCAGGTCAAAGTGATGCGAAGCCTCGATCATCCCCACGTTTTGAAGTTTATCGGTGTGCTATACAAGGACAAGAGGCTTAATTTGATAACAGAGTTTATTGAGGGAGGCACCTTGAAGGATTTCATCAGAGACACGGTGAGTCAAACTCCTCTCCTCTTCCACTGCAGAGCACAAAAACCCTTCAGTGACCACAGAAAGAGCTGCTTGCAGCTCAGGGTTGTGTAGGAGGGGTGACCTAGAGTAAACTCTGCACTGATACAAGGCTCTTAGCTCTGTAATAGGCTGCCATGTCAACTGGTTGAGACGTAAAATGAGAAAAGTTGTCTCTAATAATGTTTAAAATTTGTTTTGGAGAATTTATTTCATGAAGCTTTAATTTAGTTTACTATTAATGCCTCTATGTTGGTGCAAATGAGTCTTTATATTTACCTCTGTTGTGGCTTCTAAATGCACTTTTCTTCATTTGTCGTTTTTGTCTTTACTTGGAACTGACAGGACCCGTTTCCATGGGAGCAAAGGGTGAGCTTTGCAAAGAGCATCGCTTCTGGCATGGTGAGTTGGCCTCTTGCAAAGACACTGCTATTATTAAAGAGCTTGGCTGCTATTTTTTGCTGAGTAAATGTGTTTATATGTGCACATTTAATGGGCACTGAGGCCAACACAGAGTGTCCTGAGATGACTCTAATAAATGCCAGATGATTGCTGAGGTAGTTACTGATAAATGTTTCAAGTGCTGTTGCACAAAACGCTTTTATTCATAATCATTAAAGTTAATCTGAGAAAGGAAAATCACTCCTTGATTGAGCTGCTCACCACTCATAGATATGCAGTCTGTTGTGGATGTTCATAAGCTGACATGACTTTGTAATATAGGATCACAATAAACACACTGAGCAACCACTGCTGTAGACCTCCTTAATGCATTTAAAGGCACAGTGCAACAGTTATCATGTCTTGCAGAGACTTGATAAGATTTGAATCCAAAAGACTTGTAGATAGTCCTGAATAGTTTGACCATTTAAAAAGAAATGTACTTGAATGTGTGACTCACCACGCCTGACTTTCCTCTTGTTTTTAGGCCTACCTTCACTCAATGAGCATCATCCACAGAGACCTCAATTCCCACAACTGCCTGGTTAAACTGGTAGGTGACATGGCATCTTACCAGCTATTACACATTATAAAATGTGAACAGTGAGGTGGCAGCGATATTTCATCAAGTGAATACAAGCAGCTCCAGCCAGTTGTGTTTACATAAACAAGACTTCTGGTAAAACTTTTATATAAAGATTCCTATAAACTCAAGACAGTGTTGAACTATATGAGCAGAAATAAAGCCTCCAAAAGCAAACACCATGTTTATTATTCCTTGATATTATCGAACATTTAATCTTCATTCTCAGCTAGCTTAATTTTAACGTAAATACTTGATTATTCTGTCTTAAAGTGAAACCTTTTGTCATCTTTCCACAGGACAACACCGTAGTCGTCGCTGACTTTGGACTGTCCCGACTCATAGTAGAGGAGAAAGTTAAACCTCCACCTGAAAAACCCTCCACTAAGAAGAGGGTGTTCAGACGTATCGACCGAAAGAAGCGGTACACGGTCGTGGGAAACCCTTACTGGATGGCTCCGGAGATGCTAAACGGTGAGCCGCTGACCAAAAGAATGACCACCTTGACGTGCAGAAGGTGACTCACGCTGTGGGTCAGTGAGTGCAGCTACTTATCCTTTGCTTCATGTTGTTTCAGGCAAACGCTACGATGAGAAGGTGGACATCTTCTCCTTTGGAATTGTACTTTGTGAGGTAAGAGCCTGATTTTTACTTCAATTGTTTGCTTCAGATTCATTTCTAAATCCTAGACGTATGAGGTTTCAGGAAAAAAGACAGTTAATAGCTTTTAAAAAGATCCCTCTCCCAGCTGTGTTATGAGATCATGAAAACATTGCTGGAATGTTCTACAAGTAAACACCGTTGTAGTTAATAAGCTCAAACATGTCTGTGCTTGGTCTGTTCACCTGGATTTGCCTTTTTATTAATGGATTTTTAAAATCCTCTTTCCTATGGTTCAGATCATCGGAAAAGTCTACGCGGACCCTGAGTGCCTCCCGAGGACTCTGGACTTTGGCCTAAATGTTGGCAAGTTTGTGGAGAAGTTCCTCCCTGAAGACTGTCCACCAGCTTTCTTTCCCCTGGCTGTGGCATGCTGCGACCTCACACCAGATAACCGGTGAGCACATAGGAGCACATATTCACACTAAAATGTCCAAAATAACAAACGTGTCTGTCCATGAGTTGAGAGACGCTGAGAGTCCAGCCTTGTAATTGAACTCAGGTCTGTGAGAAAACAAAAGCTTCTTTCAGATGCCATCTCGACCTGCCTGCACAGGAACACGCCTCAGCTGCCAGATTGCTTCCTCATGTTTTCTCTCAACCTTGTCAGTCTGGTTTTAACGTCGAACCATTTTGTGTGCCCTCGCTGATCTCTCCTCCTCCTTCTCCTCCTCCTTCAGTCCACCTTTCCAGAAGCTTGAGGACTGGTTTGGAGCTCTGTCCCTCAACCAGGAGCTGGGAATCCCCCTGCCAGCAGAACTGGATGAACTGCATCAGAGTCTGAGTCGACTCCACTGGCCTAAAGACAGCTCTCCATCGCAGGGCAGCGCCGATCAGTCATTAACCCCGACAGCAGCCTCCCCAGACTGCTCCAGCGTGACGGACAATGGCACCTAGAGACTGTGTCTTTCTGGGTCTCTAATTTACTTTGTGACGCCTCTGAACTGCTGCACTAATACTGTGGATGAGAAAAAAGAGGAAAATTGTATTAAACCCGAGCCATATTAGAACTGGATAACCTGAGGTAGCTGGACCAGCGTCCCTGTGTGGGACCTTAACTCTGTGAGCGCCAGCGAACTGCAACGAGAGTGGAAAGACACATTTCAAAAGTACAAGTGTTAGTTGCTAATTTTTCTTACCCTACTAGGCCCCCTGCTCAACACACTTAATGTTTACCATGTATAAAGACAAATAACAACTTTCTGTGACAGAGGATGAGCATGTTTATAAGGTGGAGGACTTTTGAGTCCTCATGTGACGGCCGTTTTGTTTTGAAGCTGTTGTTTGCTGTGTGTGGAATGCACAGATCAGTCGTTGCCCGAAACAGGAGCCACTTCACTTCAGCAGCAAACAAAGCAAATATCCTTGACAGTGTGGCTGATTGACATGACTAAGTAAGCAGAGGGCAGGGCGCAAAGAAAACAGGTGTGACTTCAGGCGGCAGTGGAAGCAAAAGCACACTCTGACCCCAAATAGTTTCATCACACTGAGATTTGGCACAAGATGGTGAAGGAGTGTTTAGATTTTGTTTCTCTCAAGCTCCGCTCTTCTCATTCTTGACGAGTATGTTCTGTACTTTGTAGTCTAATGAATTTAATGAGTGAAACCATTTAGATTTTTTTTCTTTCTATCAAATACAAAAAACAGGACAGAAGCTCTTTTGAAATGTTTGACTATTAAAACTGTCAGACGTAATCATACAAGAGCTGACCGTAAAAACGAGCTTTGTACAGAAGAACTGGACTTTTTTTTTTTCTTAAGCAATGTATATAAATATGTACATATTGTACTTCTAATTGGATTTCATTTTCTAATGGGAACTCTAGATTTGTAGATTTTTAGACATTTCGTCAACGATGGACGTTTTTGCCTTTTTGCTCTCATCATGCAAGGTACTGACGACCAGTTGTAACCACTATTATTTATATCACTGTAGTGTTTCATAAATAAAGCCTCTGAAAGTTACTGTTTTTATTGTCATTATTTATTTCTACGTGGCAGAAGGACTGATGCAAAGAACTGACTCTTATGTTAGAATGTGGCAGTAATATTACAAAATGTGTTCGCCTTAAAACTGACAATGCAGGGAAGGAATGAGCTTTTTCTTTTGTTTTCCTTCAAGTAGCAGTTTCCCAGTAAAAAAACAAACAATGAAATGGCCATATTTAATAAAATCTGAAGGAATGCATTCATTAAAGTCCAAATTTGAATTGATTAAAAAAATAAAAATTGATTAGTAGGTGGGGTAGTAGGTAGTTTGCATGTTCTCCCTGTGCAGCGTGGGTTCTCTCCGGGTTCTCCAGCTTCCTCCCACACAGTCCAAAAACATGTTGAGGTTAATTGGTGATTCTAAATTGTCTGTAGGTGTGAATGTGAGTGTGCTTGGTTGTCTGTCTCTAAGTGTAGCCCTGTGATAGACTGGTGACCTGTCCAGGGTGTCCCCTGCCTTCACCCTAAGTCAGCTAGGATAGACTCCAGCCCCCCACGACCCTAGTGAGAATTAAATGGTGTATAGATGATGGATGGATGGATGATTAGAAGGTGCATGAAAATGAATAATTATAGGAACATTCTTTTAATAGCTTCACAACTGCAGAATGTGTGTTTCATAACATACTGCAGCTTTTTAATTTGTTTTATGACGATTGTGGGTCAGACTGATTTGGACAGATTTAAGATTTCAATTTTTTAACCTCACATTTTACAGATTTCATCATTAAACATATTTAAGTGCCATTTACAGTCTTACATTGTTAGTTTCTAGGCATAGAGGCCCATTGTCAACTGAGATCTATAGCTTCAGCATTTCTGTCTCATATACTAAAGTTCTATCTAATCTAATCTAATCTAATCTAATCTAATATACAGTTTTAAATGATAAAGAAACGACGAGGCCACTTGGTGCTATTACATAGATGCATATGTTTAAGTTTGAATCCTGTCCACAGACCACTTGCCAGATGTAAATACAATTTTTTAAAAAAGAACATCAAATAAAGAAATTTGCATGTGACAACTCAATAATAACATTCAGAAACCCGAACAGTTTAGCTTTTAGGTGTTTAAATGTTTTCTATCCAGTCTTGTTCTCCTTCCCTCATTATCCTAACCTGCTTTCTCAGGTGACTCCAATAAACAAATGAACATATTTAAGAATTGCCAACAGAGGGAGCTGCAGCAAAACATTCCTCCCGTGAACAAACTTTTGACAACAGTCCAAGCCTTCATGCGTTCTAGTGAGACAAATCCCCTTTATCTCCATAATTGTAAATATACAGATTACATCACGTGTTGGTGTTTGATGTTTTATTTCAGTCTCAGCAGTGAAAATCTGCATCCATACAAATACAAGTACTAAATTCAAACGCTGAACAACATTGCTATAATGAAGAGAAAAAAAATAAAAATTACAGCCAGCACACAGACATTTAAAATAATGGAGCAGCAGTAACCAAAGTTGACCAGTGATGTGGATCCAGCAATAAACACAAAAACAAGACCATCTGGAGCGATCCAGTGGTAACAAACAAACAGTGAGAAGTAACGGTGCATCATGTGCAACCAACTAAAGTCTTCTGTATGATTTCTATCGTCAGGCAGGTTTCTTTTTTTTTTCTAAATGTATTTCTCAACGAACAGTTCTACTTTTTAAGATGCAAAAAAGTGGCCCCTGAACGGCAAACATACAGCAGGTAACCTTATACATGCATTCATGTTTTTTTGGGGATGTTTTATGTGAACAACAGCAAACTTTGGACTGTTTCTAATCTGCTCCATTCTCTACTCTGAAGCATCAAATGCATCTCAAATGTCTGAATCTAAGGCTTCTTCAGCACTTGAACACACACTGTCCTGCACTGCAAAGACAGACTTTTTTTTCTTTTCTTATTCTGATCCCATCTGCTCTGTGCTGTGGCAGTGCTGTTTTGTCCTGAGGACTAACTACTGTCTCTCACGCGTCCTGAGAGCGCTCTGTATAGTTCCTGTCACTCCTTAACCTGTGGAAGAAAAGGGCTTCTTTCACGTCTGCCAATGACCTCCGTCGATGCTTTTAAACTGCATTGACCCGTCACTTGAGGAAGAAAAAAAAACTTTTAAAAAAATTCCACAAGAAGATAAACAAATACATTCAGAAGTATCATGCTAAGGCAGTTTTTTTTTTCTGAGCTGGAGGCCTTCCCTTGTCTTTAGTGGGCCTGTTTTTTTTTTTCTTTTTTACCTCATGCTCTCTCATCCTGTCGTCTCAGAGCAGGATGACTATTTTTGTCTTTCTCTGGGACAAAGCAGTCTTTGTACATACACCTGTCTCCATCGGCATAGCCAGTGGGTCGACACAATTTCAAACTTATCACCCAGCCGTATCGTATAACCACACCTCCAGTCAAAAACAAACATTTCCCCATTCCAAACACTATCTCTTCATAAAGAATTGGTTTCTTCACAGAGTATTAAAAACACTGACTCGCCTTGACTTGATATCCGTGCTGTTACTTAGAAGGACAGCCTGACCGTATACTCATGGCTATCAGATATGAATTTCAAAGACCTCGTGACATATCTTCATTGACAACAAATTCACCTCCATGGTTTTTTTTAGTTGTTAAAGATTGTGTCCATCTAGCTTATCTTGTTTGTGCCTCACATATTGAATTTTTTTCTTTAAAAAAAAAAGGAAAAGGGGCACAAAATGACACAGCATTCAAGTTCAAGTCTTTGGAGCCAACCCTGCTCCCCTACTGCCTCAAGAACAGGTGGAAAAGGAGAAACAGGGAGATAGGAGTGCTTTTTTTTTTTTCTTTCTTTTTTGGTCCACAAAAAAAAAGTGTATCTCAGTCCTGACATGCTAACTCATGCTCCGGGGGTGCCGGCTTGTTGGCCCATGAGAGGGTCTCCGCCCTCCACGCCCTCCTGGACCGGGGTGGTCTCGTGCTCGGCCGTGATCACTATCGTGTTCTCGTCCACCAGCTCGCAGGTGGGGTTGGAGAAAGCCGACAGGGGCAGCGTGATCCTCTGCATCTCGCGCTCGTACACCCGCTGCTCGTGCTGCTTCTTCATGTCACGACCCCTGGAGGGAAAACACAGACGATGCCATCACAAATCTAGACCTCAAAAGTTCAATCTGTTCAACCAACGCTGACCTATAATCGCCTTTTCAAATGAGAGCAAACACTCAAGCGGTTATCAAGCAACAGTAGCTATCAGTTGGAGCTGTTTTACTGACTCCTGCCAAGTGTAATAAAACAATATTGATTTTATTGTTTTTAATTATCCATCAGCTAAAGATCAAAGCATCATGCAAAAGGCCAGTCAGTGTCAAGTCTTATCAGAAGAAAAATACCTATTATAGAGATGCCTTGTGGATGAAACTATGTGGAGTCATATTTTTGGGTTCCACCCAAGTCAAACACTCACGATAAGGGGCTTCAGATAGCATACTGTACGGAGATAACGTTGCCTGTTGTAACAAGTGCCCGGCTTGCGGCAAAGACAAGAGACAGATGGCGAAGGGAGCGCGCAACTGACAAGCTGGCGAAGAGTTTATCTAGTCGGTGACGGGAAGCAGCGTGAGACGGCCTTCTACTGATCCCGAGCCAAAACAGACCCATACACTCCCGATTCCAAACACCTCCCCACCTGCCTGCCTCAGTTGCGCAACTCTGCTCTGCCTCAAAAACACAGTATATCTGCGCAGAGTCCTCGCGATGGGGTGCGGACGATTTTGGGTTTCAAGCATTATCTGGGATTTTCCGACTCCTTTCGCTCTGCGCCAGAAAATGTTTCTTTCCCAGGACCAGAAGCTTCCTGGAGGGAGGTTGCCTGGCAAAGCTAGCTGCTTCCTGTGGCACTGCGGAGAAAAATTAACTGTCTGATGGCTCCAGAGCTACACGTTTAACACAAAGATACGAGACTGGCATTGATGTTTCTAATCTAACTGACAAGAAAGAGAACAAAGAAAGCTTCCCGCTGCATCTAAAGGTTGCTCGCAAAGACATGGAATTGCACTGACAGAACAAAGCAGTGCATTCTGGGGAGGGGGGGACATCTGAAACATTTGCACACCACTGCAGAGCCTCGGGGTTTTCAGGGTGCAAGAGATCAGTGTGCTGGTCAATAAACTACTTTCTCCTACTGAGAGCCTGTTCCCAAAGGGGGTATAATGTGAACCTCTGCATTACACCCCTGTTGGCCTGGACAGTGCAGACACAGTCACACATGATCACTACTGAGGCTGATGTCACTGCACAATCAGGGCAAGTACAAACCCTCTGACATAATATGCTTCTCCTCCTTATTATTAATCACCTCCTAATAATAGAAAACAAAGCTTATCACACATTAGAGCCAATCGCAGACCCGGGAGGATGTTTGTGCTGCGCCAAAGGGAATCCAAGTCCCCTCTTTCACAGCATTGAAGTCATCGTTTTGCATATTACATAAGTGTAGTGAATGGGCAGGCTCCTCCATCCAGCCCACCCTCCACGCTCTCTTTAGAGAACATCAAATAAGAGAGCTCAAAATAGACTGCAGGCATTTCATTCTCAGCCATGTTCTGTTGTGGTTGTTGTGATAACGCGGTTAAAATGGCTGCGTTACGTCCCAATGGAACAACACGCAGCGTCAGAGGGGAGCAGCTGAGAGGCTGAGCTCAGAGACCCTAGACCTGCTATCATGTGAGTTAGTCATACTGGAGCAAGATGCAAATCTACAGCATCACATTTTGGCCTTGTGTCGCAGTTCATCCACGAAACAAAACCAAAATCTTGTACATCTTTCTAAAGACCTGAAGGCCGATGATCCTGCTGTGATTTAGATACTGACCTCTTATAGAAGTAGCCCAGCGTGATGCCCACTCCGAGGACGATTATAATCCCCATCATGAGGATGCCGAGGACGTAGCCTGAAAACCAGAAGGAGAGCATGAAGTCTGAGAAACTGAAGGCACAAACACATCACGGAGATGTTCAGTCCATCCAGCAATACATCACAACCAGTACAACATACCCAGAGTGCCCAGGTCCTTCTTCTTTTTAGGTGCTGTGCGGACTCTCTGGCTGATTCCCATCACTGGCTGCACAGCAGCAACTTCTCCCTGAGAAGCTTGTGACCTGGCCGGCTGGAAGTTCTCTGTGGAGGGAGTGGTTCCTGCTGGGTTGAGGGACTCGGCCTCTGCTGGCACAGCCGAGGTCTGCTCTGAAGATACAAAGACAGGAAGAAATAAACATTTTAGCAGAGATTTAGCAGCCAAATCAGATTAAGGATTAGGACGTGGATCATAGTGATTTTTTTTGTAATGTGTGTTCTCTGTTTGATTGAGAACAGTCACTTTCACTTCTTTGCCCACCTCATTCACCCATCAAGCTTCTGTCCTACTTGTTCCACAACTGTAAGCATCACTATGAAGTTTTAACACAGAGTACAGGTCAGAGATCATTTATTCTTTGTGATCTCTTGTTTTAACATCATCGGTTGAACAGGATCATTCTGGTTGTGTTGTGTGAGGACTTCTGTGTTTTCATATGAAGGTACCTCTATTTACTGAATAACACAGAGAGGTTGTGTACGTCAGGTATTCGTTTCCGTCAGCATCAGAACTATTGATTATCTTTGTCACAGCAGACAGTGTATTGATATCAGGTTACGTTCAGTGCACAGTGACAGGTTTTCATATTGTTCTGGATCTCTTTTTATCCCGTTATTAGATCCATGCTTATTAGGAAGTACTCTCTTTAAAGCATCCACACAAACAGTCCCCTCATTTGTTACTACATCACATCACGCTACACTTTGACTTCACTACGGTGTATCATCTGGAGCGTGTGGGTTCCTATTACTGCTGGTCCAACGACATTAACACTGACGCAAAACCCTCGCTGACAGCAGGACCGAAGCTCTGCGACTGAACTCGTGAAATCGTTGGAATGTAAATCATTTAGATGATAAGATTCTGCTTCTTCCTTTTTTTTTAAACACCAGATATAAACACACTCCTCCTGTTCGACTTCTTGTCAAGAGACAGGAAGGCTGCAGATGTCAACATCTGGTCTTGTAGGTTTTTTCCATTTCCCCAAGTTGTTTATGAACTCTGCCCGAGTTAAAGGGCATGAAGTCATAAACCGAGCAGCCAATTAGCTGCTGTCTCCAAGGAGAGCCGGTTTGTGAGTGCCAATGAGCTGGGCCGTGGGGCGTGGTCAGCGCCTTTCTTCGGGCTGAACTTTCTGACATGTGTGTGCAGGGCTTTGTTATTGTGCTACTTGTGTTGGCTCCGAAGGTAAAAGAGAAACAAAGGATAAAGTACACCAGACTTCTGCCAGTAGCTTAACTCTGACCAACTGACCTACTGCAGATTAAAACTCCTACCCAGGAAAAGTACATTGTTGGTAATCCATCTCCAATAACGCCGTACACATGCTCTATTTGTGGTAAATGTACCACAATGGAAACTTTTTAAAGTTCATTTTGAGTTTTTTTTATTGACCCATAAAAGTTTACAACTTGGCTGCATCGTTTTTGTGTCGACTAATTAGAACATTTGCATAGCTACAAAAAAAGCACCTCATTATTTTTCTCAAGCAGTCCACTTGTTTAAAAATAATGAGAGTTTTACAGGCGGTAATTGGCAGCAGAAAGAAGAGAACAAATCCCACAGAGCATCCAAAGAGAAAAGCAGCTATTTCAGTTTTGTATTGCCATTCATTTGTGGGGGGAAAAAAAGCACATTTAATATTGTCAGACCAGACTGACTTGTTTTCTTTTCCCTTTTTTTGACAAATTCCCAACATAAAGCCAACAATTGTTAATAATTAATGCTTTGTACAACATTTACTGACCTTTGCATGTCTCAATTGTGCAGAATTGTCTCTGGATTGTTCCATCTGGGCCAGCAATGTAGCACCAAGGCCTCTCGGAGGAGTCTGGGTTTCGGCAGTAATTGTGATCTCCAACACCTACAGGAGGAACGATAAAAACAGCACACGTCTGTCACCGATGCCTTGTGGAAATACAGGCCCGTCTCTGTGTGTCTCTGTCCCCCTGTGTGGGCAAACCGCTGGATTCATTAATCATTAACACGACTTCATCACACTACAATGAACAGGCTGCCGTCAGAACACACAAAAGGAAACTGTTGGAAAGACGGCATTCAGCACCATGAGCAGACAAATCAGAAGCATGATATCTAAAGCAAATGTTGCTTACAACCCTTCATCTAATTAAACTGTAAAGATGTTAAGAGGTGCTTGTTTGTGTTCATCAACATGTGTGGCATTTTAAAACCCATTTCCTGTCTTCACTCCTCGAGCAGGAAACAGTTTAAAGGGACACTCGCTGATGTCAAACACAAAGAGTTTACCTGTCTGCGAGTCAGGATGGACGTTAACATCATAGTCTCTGGTTGTGTTGGTCCAGTTTAGGCAGATCAGACCTGAGGAGGAGCTCTGTTGTTCTCCTCTGTACTCCACACCACTGGATGTCATGCAATCTGAGAACAACAACAACAAAAAAAACAACAACACGTGAGTCCTGCACATAAACATCTTGTGCAATCGAAAGGAGGAAAAGCAAAGCATCATTCCCACACGTGTACATTGACATAAACGCTCACAACAAATTTGGACACAAGAATAAAAATGCATCATATATTTTTTTACCTCTTTGATCTCCATTTGATGCACTGCTCTCCACAATGGCCACGCTCAGGAAAACAACGTGCAGAGAGAAAAACATCCTGCAGAGCTGACGGGCTGAATTCACAGACAACATGGTGTGCTCCCCTTTTTTGTTTCTGTAAAATCTAATGAATACAAATATATAGAAAATGTCTAAAACGGAGGAAGAGCCTGTGCTGAATGTGCATCAGACACACTGCTCCTCTCGTTGGAGTCCCAGCCCTTGTTTTTGTCAGAGGAGCTGAGCTTTCTTCGTAAACAGCCTTCAGTGGAGGAGGAGGAGGAGGAGGAGGAGGAAGAGGAGGAGGAGCTGTGCTTTGCAGTACAAGCCTCAAGGTCCTAAAGCCTCACCAGCTTCACACACACACACACACACACCCACGCATAGAGGAGAGTACATCAGCTGAGAAATAATCTGGCACTTTATCATGGCATGCAGCCTTGAGAGAAGAAACACATCATCAGCACCAGCATGAAAAGTCAAGGATTTTTTCATTCACTGTTTTTTTTTTTTTGTTTAAGCTGAAATGAAAAAAAAAGGATGTTTATGATTATTCCTATAATCCATCCCCCCCAAACTTTTTTCCTTTTTCCACTCCAAGACCAATTTGCAGGCTTATTCCATGTTCTGTGGTCGTCTATAAATAGCTGCTCTGCTTTCCATTTTCATTTGAAAACACACTGAGTCATTACTTTCCATTTATAATCCCTCCCTTCCTCCTCCGTCCAACTGTGGAGTCTTATCTGGCTCTTAGTGCTTTGGTGCATCTGTCCAAACCCAATCTTCCTGTTTCCCAGGCTTCCTCTGCTCCCCGTGAGGCCTGTTTATCCGCTGCCTTTGGTCTGGAGTGGGCTCAGACAGCTGCCAGCAGTGTTTGCCTCTATCAGCCTGAGCGCCGGCACAGAGGGGCCCTGTGTCATTGTTGGCCGGATGGCAAAGAGGGCAGCCACAGCGTGACTCAGTCAATGTTCACTAAGCCACTTTTCAAATAAATGCTTACTCAGTTTTCGGGCAATCACTAGAGCAAACACACAACATCTGTCTGGTACACTCCATCACTCTCTGCTCATTTCATCCCATTCAAAAGGAACAGTGTTGGTGGCCAGTGGCAGAATAAAACAGCAGTTTTTTTTCCCCTGTGTTATTTTATTTGTCTACTGTGGAGACAAATACTGTATTTTGTATTTCAGTACATTTAATTTAAAAACTTGAGTTACTAGTTATTTTGCACATTCATTGTTAATGTCAAACATAAATAGAACAATAAATTATTTAGCAGTAAATAATTAAAATTAGCTCCAGCAGCGACATTAATGTGATGTATGCATTAATGAATCACTAATTATGATCCAGTGATGTTATCCTGAAATGGACACTTCTGTATAATAAGAACTTTAGTGTTTTTTGATGCTTAAACTTTGGTACTTTTATTTTTCTTGGATGTTAAATGCAGGACTTTTACTGATAACATTGTGTTTTATGTGAGTGTTGGTGCATTTACTGAAGTAAATAATCAATCCTCCACTACTGGTTGAATTGCATATATTACATATTTAAATATCTTATAATTATGTCTCCAAAAATATACTGTTTTCTTTTAGAAATCAGCTTCTATAACTAGGAAATCATTTCAATAATAATTTGAGATTTTTTCTCAGGAGTGGGAGACACCGCTACTGGAGGACTGTTACACTAGTATATTTTTAAAAAAAACTGTAATTCTTATTAGTGTACCAAAATAACATAATAATACCATACAGCAAAAGCCAAATCCTCCCTTTACTATGTAATTATAGGGTCCACATTGTATACAGTCTACTGTTTTAAGTAAATGATGCTTGCAGGGAGACTCGTGCAGCAGTTTTTCTATTTGCAGCACATTTTTTGCAACAGTTCTGGGAAATAAAACTAAGTAGCAGTGATCAAATCAAAGACAAACATGTTTGTAGAATAACAACCTCATTAGAAACCTTTATTATAATCAGGACAAACAGTTCATTTTAAAAATCAAAGTGCACAGTCACACTGACATGAACTCATATTGTTCCATTTGTAGAATGAAAAGAACACTTGAGCCTTGCCGTTCTTTTCCCTTAAGAGCGAGGATCCTCTGGCTGCTTGTAACACAACAGTGGAAAAACACTCCTTTCATGCTCCAAGTGGTGCACATACGTCTGTATTTATGTCCACACATACACCCACCCCATCAAAGTGGTTGTACCTAGTTGGCCTTGTTCCCTGTTGCCATAGTTAATCATTTAATTAGCAGGACGCAGGCTTACTGAGAGCCCAGAGACTCGCAGTAACGATTGGGAAGGCTTTTATTAAGCCAGATGGTCACTCTCCATTATACACACTCTGCCTCCAGGAGGTTTACAACCCTGCTACACTTCAGACTCACTTCTTAAGACTTTGTTTTCAAGGTTGCGGCAAAAGACACAATATTGCACATGTTGTTCAAGCAAGAATGAAAACTACAATGAGTTTGTCTTTTCATTAAAAGCGCGCCTTTGTCTTTAGGGATGCTGGAAAGCTCAAGCAACATGTGTTGTCAGCATTGTCTTAAAGAAAAGTTCATATGAGTCTGTGCAATGGAGCTTTGTCTTAAACCACTTATGAATCTAAGAAACTGAATGTTATGATCCTTCAGTGAGCAGCAGAAAGTTTTCATTTAAAAAAAGCACACTGTGTCATCAAGTGTGACGTAATCCCAATTTTGAAAGAAATCTTGATATAATAGTTCAAAGTTTTTCCAATTTTTTATTTAGCATTACCTGGTTTTGCGTCATGTTCCCAAACAGAAGCACCTACATGTTAATCTCATAGAGCTCCACACAGCAGGTGTGGATTTGGGCGTGGGTCATAGGAAACACATTACATAAGGTTTATGTATGAATCATTAATACAAGCTTATTGTAATTGCTGCTGCCTAATCTAGATGCTCTTCATGCATACGCAATGCAGGTACGTACGGAGCTACATTACAGTCAGATGCTGATTAACTGCCTGCTTAGATTCTTAGACAAATACGCATCCATAAACATGTAATAGATGGTCGAACATGGCCAGTTATAGCATGTACAAACTCTTTCGTGTTAGTGTTTGTCTGATACTGAGAGCCACCCCATGTCAAACAAAAGCAGTGGACTATCTGATGATGTAAGACTGCTCCAGTGTGTGGTCGGTTGCGGGGCAACCGCCAGCTCTCCATCACATCCAGTCAATCATCGTCTGCCCTCATGTGGTTGGAAAATGGACACTTATCCGAGCAGAAGGCCTCTAATGGAACATTAAACCATACACTGTATTCCCCAGCTGGGTGCCGAGCAGTCTATTTCTCCAGATGCTGTAGCATTACATCGATGCATCGGTCTGAGGATCGGTGCTGAAACAAGTACACAACTCAGAGCTTGAGGTGATGTAACCACAAACATGGACCTCACTGTAGCTCTGCTTTAAAAACTTCTTCTAGAAACAAATACGTCATGTTATAAAGTCGTATTTAAAGGGTTTTTTTTGTTAAAAAGTCCTTGAAAGCTTACGAGGAGCAGCTGCTTTGGTCCAGTTTTACTCATACGTACTAAGCACCCATTGCAAGTGTTTTTTAGAATTACAATAGCTGGAAAATATTTCAATGAAAATTTTTATTCAGGACTTTGTAACGATTGGGAGAAACTGCTACTGGATTCTTAAAATATATTTAAAATACTATAATTCTGTAGCACTGTATGAGCTCACTAAAATACACCAAAAGCCAAAACCTGCATTTTGCCTGAATGCTATTAGAGGCTACACATCGTACCGGGCTGATCTTTATCTCTGGATGCTGTAGCATTACATCAGTGCATCAGTCTGAGTCTTGTTGCTGAGACATGACAAGTACACAGCCTAGAACAACAGAGGACAAAAGCACGATGCTTGAGCTGAAGGTGATCAACACAACAAATGTTCCTGTAGCTCTGTAATAAAAACTTTTATTCTAAAAACGAATAAAGAGTCAGAAAATTTCATGTCAGAAACTCGTATTTAAAAATATTCTCGCAAAAACAGCTTATGAGGAGCAGCTGTTTTACGTTTTCTTTATGTGCACACAGCACCCACTGCCCAGACGGTCTCTTATTCATCACAGGAAATGTGATGATGGACACAAGTAACTGCAGCGACTGAGCTCTTATGTAACTTAGTCAGCCTCCCAACTGCTGATGCACTGCAGCATCAGCACTTGTGACACTCATTCAAGAATAAGGCTACACATGTGTATGTCATAAGCAGCCCTAAAATACCCACAGGTAATTTCATCCCGGGACATGCCGGCCAAAAGGCTTTGCCCATTGAGTGCATAAAAAAGCTCCTGCGTTACGTCACAGCGGCAGCTCTCCAGCCACAGCAGCTGCTACAGCGGAGGGAAAGTGGACACCGTTCTGAGCGAGCAGACGGCAAACCTCCTGGAAACTCATGTGCATGGATAAAGGATCACAGAGGTGTCGTGTGTTATCAGATGTTTTCAGCAGCCGGAGGAGAAAGGCAGCTCTGGTGAACAGGCCACACAGGGTGCTGTGGAAACGGGGGTCCATGAGGAGAGCCAGCCAAGTGGGGGTCAATGTCTCAGCTAGAGAAAGAATAAAGACACAGAAAATTTACAATATACCACACTCATCATTCATATATGGATTCAACAGACACATTCTTAAATTCAGACTGACATGTTAATTTGGTACCTGGCAGGAGCTTCTTGCAGACAGCGAGACCATCTAGCACCTGTCCAGCACTCTCTTCTGCCCATGAGTTCAGGCTCTGTGCCAGAGCAGACGACTCAGAGTATTTTTCAGCCATGTGCAGCAGGTACGGCAGCACATGTGCCGACATCACAGAGGGCTCTGCAAACACATTGGCCTCATCCTGCTCATACAGACTGGAGCAGCTAAACAAAAGAGCGACAGGGACAGTCAGACACTGCTCAGTCAAGCTTGTAGATTAATCGTAGCAACTGGACTTGCTTGAGTTCCTTGAAGATGTTTCACCTTTCATCCAAGAGGCTTCATCAGTTCTCAGAACTTTACTGCTACAATTTGTTTTTGCCCAGAGTTACTTCATTATTAATTGTTAGCTCATCTTACCTTTGAGTTAATGTGCCTGTCTTGAATATTTACCGTAGGAGTGCAGTCATAATTGCTAGACTCAAGCTGTTAGCTTTTAGTGACATTAGTGAGATGGATTAATGTATTAATACCAGAAGCAATGACAGAGTTTCACTTAAAACACCATAAACCTTAATGTTTGTCTGCATCAAGAACATCTGGCTTTGAACTAATGAAGCCTCTTGGATGGGAGGTGAAACGTCTTCAAGGAACTCAAGCAAGTCCAGTTGCTACGATTAAACTACGACAATAACCATGACCTGGATGACTGAGAATCTCCACAGACACGTGCTCAGTTAAGGTTTTACAGACTGTACAAGTGCATTGATTCAGTGAGCTAACACACCCCGCCGCTGAGGCCTCTCTCAGCACAGATGTGAGGTCGGACTGAGGCAGGTGAACCAGCAGCACCTCCAGTGTACCAGGAGTGTCCCAGCAGTCCTCCAGCAGCAGGTCCAGGAGGATCGGCAGAGCCTGGTTGACCTGCATGAGGTAGATGCTCTTCGTCCTTTCTCCTCCTCTTGCATGATGCAGCATCGAGGTAAAACAGGCCGCTTTCATCCTCACCTGCTGGCTTTGGTCCTGCAGCAAGTAGAGGCCTGTGTTGATGAGCCTAAACAAGAGAGATTCAACCTTTCACCTCATGTTCATCAAAGTGTATCAGATGACAGAAAATCTCATTTAACATCCTTCATACCTGATGGTGATGGCAGGCAGAGTGCTGCGGTTCATTAGCGGAGCTCCAGCTACACACAGAGCTTCAGCACACGCCATCCTGAGCGCTTCAGGGGCGTCTGGGACCCGCTGGTACTCCAAGACGCTGCACCAGCGCTGCAACACGGATATCTTTAGACTGATTGGCAAAAGATGAAAAGAGAAACTCAGAGCTGCAGGGAGAAGTGTTCCAAAATGAGACTTTATAATGAAGTTAAAAAAAAAAAAAAAACAGACAATAAAGCGTGTAAAAACCTGGAGTGTGTCCACTGGGAAAGCAGCAGACTAGCAGCATGTAGGGCCTGGGACAGAAACTCTGGCCCGCCTCTCTGGGCCTCCAGGTCCCTGAGCAACAGATCCAGACACTCAGGCAGAACTGGCTCCTCCGGTGGGGCTGAATGCAGCAGATGTTGGGGTAAAGCAGAATCACCGCCGGCTGTCACTGCTATCAGGGCTGCGAGGTAGGTCCGGCGGTACTCCACGTTGTCAATCAACAGTGCTTCTCTCAAGTTTGACTGGAGACAGACAGAGCATTAGCACAGTCCTCTGATCTACCAGTCAAATGATAAGCTCCTCTAATAATTAAAGAGGATTGTTCAGATCCTGTTCTCCAAGTTTAATTGATCCAGTTACCAATTTAAAGAGTGTAGTGTCAATGTATTGCACTAAAGCTTTCCAGGAACATTTACCTCATTTTACAAGTATTAAAGTAAAACTAAATCAGATTTATGAAAAGAGGTCATTTAATTCTGTTTAATAAGGGTGAAGACATTCTGTTTAATAAACACATAAACAGTCGTCTCGATAGAGCTACTGTCTGTAGATAAGCAGTGTTACATATTTTCAAGTTAAACACTAAGCAGCGTATCAGTGGGAAGCTACAGCTGGGTGGTCTGGAGATAATCTAATATCCTGCAGAGAAGAGTTTATCTACATGACCTGCACGACCTTTAACACAGCTAGTAATGAAAAGCACAGATATCCTCAGCATGTCTGTGCTTAAGTCTCTGCAGTTTCAGAATATAATAACTTACAAACACACCCTTTAACAGGGGAATAAAGATCTCCAGCCAGATTTCTGACTCACGTGGCTTTATATTGAGGCCTGTCCTTACCTCAACATTTCCTCACATTGTGCTGTAAAGGAGGTCATTACAATCGAAGCTGCTGGACTGGTTTTTGGAAAAGTTTGTTTACGCTGAAGTCTAGAGAGCGGACCACGTCTTACCTGCAACACCCTCTGGATCGCTCCTTTCAAGCCAGCCTGCAGCGAACCCCGCCCATCCAGCACCCACGTAACCAATGAGAGCCTCAGGTCGAGACTCGCTGCAGAGAAGGTGTCCCAGATTTTACATGCACACTTTAGATCTGCACACAGGAAGTGGATGGCTTGTTGATGGAAGGACGACAGCCCAACCTGCAGAGATGACACACATAAAGCATTAGGACAAAAATGTTGGCGTCTTGGTAGACTTGCGATTAAAAGCCCCTGAAAACTTGAGCAACCTTTTTAGTTGGGTCCTACATGAAAGCACTACTTTCACAACAAATAAATAACAGTTTTATACAGAACTATTTGCGCGTTCCCTCGTGTTTTGCATTACCTAACAACACATTTTGCATTCCTTCTGATCCACAGAGAAAGGCTGAGCTGTATTATGTTACAGTATTATACATTATGCATTAGACCAACACTGATTGTAACTGCAGCGGTGAGTCAGAGCTCCCTCAACTGTGCACACTGCAGTTAGATAGATAACTAGTGGAGTTGGTGCATGAAGTCATTTAACCTTAAATCTATTTACACTGTGTTATTACAACCAGCGGGTGCTTTCACAATCAGTGGTTATTAAAGACCTGCTCCAGTGAAAATCCTTGTCTTTTTAAAATCATGTTAACATGTCCATACGGTGCTTTTTAAAAACACATCGGGAATTTAAAAAAAGCAGTCAATGTCCCAGTTGAGCATTTTCCTGCAGTGTACAGAGTCTCAAAAACATGGGTTCAGGCTTCTGGGGTTTCAGATGTAACAAACTATCATAAGGAACCATCCTGTCAACGTGCAAGGTGGGACTTTCTGCATCATTATCCTTCTTCAGAATCATTTTCTGGTTTTAACTTTCATACTCGGATACTATAACTTGCCAATGCAAAGTGAAGAGTAGTTTTACAGTTTTTAGTTGTGGGTGAGCTGGTGTGCTCGAGCTGCAACAAGAAGGTGAGTTGAGTGAAGAGAAAGGAAGGAACTTCATATATTCATACATTCTTGGGAAAACAACAGTGCAGAGTTAAATCTAAGCCATTTTCAGGCACAAAGGGAGTATTTTTACAGAAATAAAACTTCTAAATTTTGAATGGATGACCAGAGAAGGACTTTAAGATTCTGTCGACATGAACTGATATGATTGTCTTGGTAAAGTGTTGCACTGAAACTACTGTATTCCTGAGCTCCAGTGGTGTGCTGGTAAAGGATCCGTCATATTTAATGTCATTTGAAGCAGAAATGTAAAAAAGTCACAGTATAGCTACTGTTGCTAAATACATAGCACCACTGATTTAACCACAAACAGTTGGCCGTTAACTATATTCAGCGCAGAAAATGTTGTGTTTGTGTAAGAACTCATTGCTTGCAATAAAAATAAAGAATATATGTTTTCAAAGCCCTCACATTCCATGTAAATAGAACATCACTGGTTTGAGATTGCAGGTCAACGCTCTCCCAGTGTTTCCTGTCGATACAGTTAATAAAAGACCACAACGTCCCCCTATAAAATGTTTGTGTCAGCAAGTCCCACACCTGAAGACCCTGCTGAGGAGTTTGGAGATCATGCATGAGCGTGTCACTGAGCTTCGACAGGTAGGTCTCACAGCACAGGCTTCTCAGACAGTCTGCCACCCCGAGGTACACTGCCCTCACTAGGGGGCAGCGTTGAGCTTCAGTCGCCAGCCACAGCGATGCTCGCACCCTGACCAGCACCTCGCACAGGTCGTCTGAAGGGGCCCTGCGAATAAAAACACAGCAGGATTTCAAAGGCTGACAGTGTCTGCTGAATGAATAAACCGGGAGCTTTAAAAAGCCTCCATGTGCGATGAATGAATAAGCAGCTCTTTTAAGTCTCACCTGCCTGCACACAGAGCTCTTTCCAGAATAGCTTTGATCTGCAGCAGCTGGCCATGGAGCCGGTTGTGACAGCAGCACTCCTGTGCACTGGGAAGTTGAGCTGTGAGTTTGATGAGGATGTTCATGTACTCCGAGGGGGGAGTCATGGCAACCAGAGCCTTGGAGGCCATCACTCTCACACTGTAAATAGGACTGGCGGACAGCTGGAGCAAAGGAGGCAGGAAGTCTGACAAAGTTCTGGCAGAGGAAAAACCAGAGGACAATCACTGGGTCAAACAAAATTCAGTATGGAGATTCATATTGGTACAGAACTTTGTCCTCTTTAACTGTTTTGTATAGATACTGTAAACATGCAGAACTATTAAAGGAATAGTGCAACATTTTGGCAAAGATGCATATTTGCATTCTTGCAGGGCGATACGGCAACATGAAGCCACCAGCAGCAGCCACATAGCTTTACTGAGTGAGAAACAGAGGGGTACAGCTAGCACTGTCTACAAATCCTTCTTCTCGCTCATTATCATGTTCCAGCTGCACAAAATGGTGCAAAAATGATAATCTGGGAGTTATGCTGCAGACCACTTGTCAGCCAGGAACAACTGCAAAGTGTTAGATGATAATATAACTTAGGTAGGAGCCAGGCTGGCTGTTTCCTCCTGCTTCCAGCATTTCGCCAAACAAGCTGGCAGCTGACTCAAGATGCACATTTACTGCAGAGCAGTGAGAGTGATATCGATCTTCTTGTCTAACTTTTAGCAAGAAATCGAATGCGCACTTTTCCTGAAATGTCAAACTATTCCCTAAACCAGCAGTCAATCGCACCGTTAGGGACAGATAATCAGTTCATTTGAATGCTAATCAAACTGTGGGGTGATAAGTGAACAGTACTCTGTTGAATCTTGGACACCAGGCTGGAGCTGAGCCAGCAGAGTGAGGATGGGGTAGAGCGAGGGCTGGAGGTGCAGCTTGGCCTCATTAGGTGGACCGTGGAGGACTTGTGCCGCTGCTCTGAGCTCGCCCAGGAGGAAGGGCTGGAGCGCAGGATAGTGGAAAAAGAAGGCAGGAGGGGACATGCTGTGCTGGGTGGGACCAGTCTCCTCACTGCTGGACCTCTGGCCGAGCATCCGCGAGCACAGAGAACCTGGAAACAAGTTTTGAATACTGTAGTGACTGAAGTAATAAAAGGAACTGAGCAGTACAGCTGATTCAATGATAAGTCAAAGACAAAAAAAAATATATGATTTTGATTTGGTTTTAAGCAGAAAAAGCCCCAAAATCACTGTTTTTTAAATAGTGGTGTTATTCAGATTGTGTTGTCTTCTATACAAATAAAGCAACACATAATAGTTTCATATTGCAATTGGAATAAGTAAATCTGAGTTTGGGAATTTGCAGTTGTATTATTTTCTGGCATTTCATAGACTAAACAACTGAACAAACAACTGAGACAACAATGGGCACGTTAACGGACGTGGCCGAGCCCTGATGCAACTCTTCACATTACAAAGCACAGCTATAAATGTGCCTTTGTCTTACTGTAAAGCTGCAGAGCGGCATTCCTCATGGCCCAGCACGGAGAGCTGAGCAGAGTGAGCGACAATATAGCGACAGCAGGCGCAAACTGAAGGACAGCTACTCCCAAACCTGCACCACGCACCAGAGCCTGCAGAGTGTGAACCGCACACACCTGTAAAGAGAAGAACCCCACTGTGATCAAATCTATGGTAACAAGGACCAACATCCTCACTCTCTCGTTGTGTCCACACACCTGAGGCAGGTCCAGTGTTTGGTCCCAGTGCTCATTCAGAGGGGTTTTGGCCGTTTCCAGTAAGGTTTGCATACTGTGGGCTAACAGCGGTCGCGCTTTACTGGCCTCCTCTGCCGACACCACACAGAGGATCAACATCGGCAACCCTGCAGCCCGCCGGGTCACAGATGTGGAGCGAAGGCACTGAACAACCTGCAATCCCTGTAAAGAAATAAGAGAGGGGAAAAAAATCTACTAGCGTACAGTCCAGACTCTCCTTTTATTATTAAAAAAAAAAAAAAAACACATACCACTACTCACTTGTTTCAGCATCTGGGCTGGGATGTCTCTAAGCTCTGGATCATTGCTGCTCAGTAGACAAGCACAGAACTTTGTGAAGCCTATACAGCATCCTTCTACTGCCCCCTGGTGAGGAAACGTGTGTCTTTCAGAGAGGAACACGAGACTTGAGGAGATTCAAATTTAACGCCTCTTAATTGATTTGTAAAACTTACCCAGTGGCGGCATTTGAGAAGAATATTCTTGAACACTTTTGATGCTCTCATCAGATCCTGTTTTGTTAGAAGGGACTTGCTGGGTTCTTTGGTTTCTGTGAGAATTTTCTCCACCAGTGAACCTAAAAAACTTCCTATCTCCTAAGAAGAAAACATGACAGAAGGAATATTGAGGAAAAACACACACACAGAGATCAAATTAAGTATCTGGATGGTGCATCTGGTTCTGTTTTAACCTTGAGGGAGACCCAGCAGCAGGTGAGAACGAGGCTGTGCTCTTCAGACAGCAGGACACACTCCTCTCCATCCGCTTGGCCGCCTGAAGATGCCTGGGCTATCAGAGAGCTGATGGCGTTTCCCATATCGCAAAAAGACGGCGGGGCGTCTAAGACAGTGAGAGAGCAATTTACTGAATGTGTCGTCAAAAACAGAATCTAAGTGTCGTTTCTGCAGATTGCTCCATTACCCTTTTCGGTGGCACAAGCGTCCTGATCTCCGTACAGAACACCGAGCAGCAGCAGAGAGATGTCCTCCAGCAGACTCAGCAGCTCAGGGGTCAGACTGTGGTCAAGTAGCTCGTAGATGCTTTCTGGTGCCTCGAGCAAACACCTCTGAAGGGCACTTAGGACACCTGCAATTACAGAAGTCAATGAACTGAAAAACGTCTTCTTGGGCTCCACATAATTTATGATAAAGGAATTTAAGTCTCACCGTGTATCGGCTTCGTTCTGGCAGCGAGCATCATGTCCGTCTTCGCTGTCACGTAGTGCTCCTGTAGCTCCTTCACCAGAACTCTGACCATACACTCCTTGCTGCTGCTTTTCAGCCTGGAGGCCTCAAAGTTCTGTGATCTACAGAAACAACAGCTGCTTATCTGTCCCATCTAAAGCAAGCATAGCTCTAAATGAAAGCATGGAGGGGGGGCAGAGCTTACTTCTGCAGCAGGACCTTCATCATCAGTGCTCCCATCTGAGCCTCCTGCACCCGCGGGCTGCACAGAAGCTGTTTGGTTCTCGTGTGCAGCACTTCGGCGATATCATCTGGAAAACTGGGCGGGAAAAATCTCAACAATAACCCGGCTGAGAGCTCCCGAATCTGAAGAAGAAAAAAATCCTTTAGCTTTAATAATAAAGTGAAAGGGGGAGACAAAAACGTACCACCTGGTTTTCATTTTCTTCTTCATAAAACCCAACATAAATTAGATTTCTATACCCAATTTGCATTTCATTTTGTTCATTACACTTTTTAAACTTCAGAATATTCTCCATGTTTTGTTTTTGGTTGACTTTAGCTCAGTCCATTTGACTTATATTTAAAGAAATGTGAGACGGCTCTACCTCATTGGTAGAATCTTCTAAACAGCTGATAAGGACCAGCTGCTTTGTCCTGCAGAAGAAATCCCAGCATCCTCGTTGTCTGGCACAGTTAATAAGACACCCCATATTTGCTGCAAAAAATGATTTCATGAGCCTCATTAAAAGCCAAAGTAATATTTAAAACGTAAAACAAATGTTAGCACTAGGCATGAATTATGCAATAGAAGCAAAAACAGACGGTATAAACTTGTCTTGTTGGTTTTGGAGGAGGGTTTTTTTCGCACACAATTTTCAATCACTGGATTTCTAAGCTGACCTGGAGGTTGTCCTTTCTTCTTGTCAGGGCTCCAGGTGTCTGTGCAGGTCTCCAGCACTGCAGACAGCAGCAGCAACGCAGTCTTCTTTCTCTGATAACTGTGTCCTGGTGCCAGATAGCTGTAGGGGAGTTGACTCAACCATTCCACAAACCCTATACGACAAAAAAAAAGGTTTGCTGACTGGGGAATAAGTGAAAGAATGGGAGGTTTTAAACTACATGCAATGCTACAAAGGCAGACAATATTGAGCTGGATGCCAAGTAATCTTGTCTGTTATCTGTCAGTTTCTATTTGGGATCGCTGATTGCATTGTTCTAGAAGTGTGTGTTGCTGTTGTGGTGTACGTAATATTGATTTAACTATTAGTCACTTTACATCTACAGATTTAAAACTTTCAACATTCTGCTGCACCAGACACCAGCAACAAAGTATTAGTTAGGGATATAGAGATGTGTACCTTCAGTTTAAACAACCAGAGCAGACTTCAAACTTTTAAAGAAACCACAAATGTGATAAATGCTTGTTGGGAACATAAAACCAGCAGTTTTCTCACCTATTCCCTGCTCCAACGCATCGTGCTCCCTCTCTGAGTTTGTGGCACCTCCTTTCTTTTTGCCCTTTTGTCCTCGGACATGTGCCAAGCAGCCATCCCTGATCCGAACCAGAAACCTCTTCACTCCGGCCTGAAAATGCTGACGAAAAGGCGAAGACTCACAGTTCAGGTTCTGAGGAATAAACGTCCTCATTATTGTCATCTCCTCCGTGGTTGGAGAGTCTTTGGTCTTTGGGCAGCAGCAGAGCAGATTGAGAGCAGCGAGGCGGACTTTGTCATCAGCAGATCCCAGAGCTAGACGGAGGGTTTCAAAGGTGGAACTACCCTGAAGAGTCCAGGGGGAGCCGCCGGTCACGGCTCGGTAAGAGCTCAAGATGCAGGCCCAGGCGTGGAGATGTCCGGGGGCGTATGGGTCCAGAGAGGCCAGCAGAGGGTCTACGGCAGACGGGAAAACCTGAAAGGTGCAGGGTAGCAAGTGTGTTGAACTGCTGTTCTGCAGAAGAGTCACGTCAGACGTCAGAGCGTCGTGAAGGACGGGCTGCCAGCGCCTCGCCCAGTGACCGGCCAGATCCTGCTCAGTGTTAGAAGCAGACTTTGGTGAGCCATCGCAGAGCTCTCGCCTCTGCTGCTGGATCAGACATCTGTAAAGCTCTGACCCACATGGGGACAGGTGATTGGTCGACAAGCACTTCAGGAGATGATTGGGAATCTCTGTATACTGATCCAGCACCTGATTGAAAGAAACATGCATCAAGATCATCATGGCCAGTAACGACTATGTTATAACATTATTACACTGTAATAAGCCCTCACCATGTCAGTACCCAGATATGGCAGCAGGGCACAAAGGCGATGATATTTGGCTTTGGCTTCCCAGGGTAGTTTCATGATTCGCTGAAGCAAAGTAAAATAAAAAGTCTTCTTTGTATCACAAAAGTGCTCACAGTCCTTCTCATAGAGGTCCAGCAGCAGAACGAAGGCACTGCGCGCAAATTCTGACACTCCTTCCACCTGCCAACGCACAGCAAGACAGATGAGACACCCTGGCAGTACTATACAGTATATACAGCTAACATGAAGCCCATTATTAATTATATGTGGCATGGCTTGTTGAGGCTTTCAGAGTATGACTGTAGATGTATTGAATATACTTTATTACTGGGACACTTAGAAATGTGTTCTTTTTCCAGGCTCTATGCTTCACCACATTCTACATGAAATAAAATAAGCAACAAAGCAAAACTGAATTAAAGTGCAAAGCTCAGGAGGTTTACATTAGTGTCTGAGAGCCCTTTTAATAGATGGCGCCCAGCATTTCAGAGCTCAAAAGTAATTGACAAATACATCAGAATCCCTGTATTTAATACTCCTTAGTCCTCCTAAACTCCTGCTTTTTTTTGGCCCTATTTTTAGCTCCTTCACCTCTTTACATGACTGACTCAATCTGAATGGGAGCTCTCAACTCTTAATCACCTCTGAGTCACCTGCATGCACTTTCATCCTGGAACTGATGCAAACATGACACACGGCTGCCTGAGAAAGCTTTAGTAGCTCAGTGTCTGGGTACTTTGGAAATTCAATATTACAAGGTTTTCAGATTGTTAAGGGTCAGATTATTGAGTCCCAACTGTATTTTGAACTGGAATATTATAATGATGATATCGTGGCTCACTGGGCTTTCTGCGTTGGTCCAGATGATGTGAATGAGCTGCTGCTGCAGGCTGCTGCTGTCGGGCAGAAGCTGAACACCGGTCATCTTCCAGAGATCAACCAAACATTCTTTCACTTTCTTCAGCCACAGTGTCAACGCTGCAACAACATGCCATATTTGAACAGGTGATTTTTTTCAGTTCAAACACGTGAACAAACTACTTGTATGATACTCACCTTCGAAGGCAAAGTACTGACAATCCAGCTTCTCCTCACACAAAGCATAGACCAGAGGAAACAAACCGTTGAGCAGTAAACACTTTGGGGGAGAAAGAAAAGTCGTATTTGGTGATGAAAACGTGCAATAAAAGCAGAATGTGTTTTGACGTGAACTTCAGAGGGATTTACTTCTGTGGCGTCCTCTTGTGAACTGAGCAGGATGTGAGGTCGACAGCAGGTCAGGAGGCCTCTGCTCACAGCCAGCCGGTCCACTCCGTCCGTCACCGTGGAGTCACACCGGACCTGGAGGGCACCGACGGTCAGCAGCCAGGGCTCTGAGAAATAACAGGAAAAACCACTCTTCTGTCAGGAATCTCCAGGCATTCACACTCAGCTGTAGAATTTGTAGTATATACAGAGGATTTGTGAGTTTTTTGGAAATGGTGCAACAAAGATGAAGTTTATTTATGTGCTTATGGGTCATTTCATCTCAAGTCATCAAATGTTTAGAACAAGTTCTGCCTGACCATCTCTGACTTGCTTACATTTTTCAAAGAGTAAAATGTGAATATTTATAAAGATTTAAGTTGGTATATAAAATATTTCTGAGATCATTTTTCAGGCTTTTGAGATATCGCTGTTCAACCACAACCTCGAAACATGCTGAAGGTGGGTTGGAGGGCAAACTATTTTAAATATCCATAGATCACGATTAAGAAGTTTCAATCAAATCAGAGACGGTCGAGCAGAACACCCCCGATGACCTGAGATGGAACAACCCTCGGGCTGTTTCTACAGTCATGGTGGTGGTTCCATACCCGAGTGAGAGACTTGCAGCAGACTCCAGGCAGCAGCTCCTCCAGCTCTGCTCTCTGGTGCCGTGTTGATCAGCATGGCCACAGCAGTTCCTGCCAGAAGACGAGTGTCCCTGTTGCAGCACTGCAAGAAAGCACACGCTGGCTCATAAGATTAAACACATACAACAACAGATATCGATTTTTTGACTGAACGACTCTGTACCAACCTGTCCAAGTATAATGTCCATAAGAGCCTGCAGGATCTTCTGCACTGTCGGGCCTCTGTGGTCCTTTTCCCACACTAGAGGAGCCACTTCACTGGACAGCAGCTGAAACATTTGCAAACACACCTGCAGAGATTCCAGTTCTCAAGTCAGTAACAAAGATCGTACAATAACTTTATGATGACTGCAATGGACTCACAGGTTCATGATGAACACAGCTCTTTGTGTACCTTGACGGTGATGTAACACACTGGTCCATCTCTCAGGGATTCTTGTCGCAGTACAACAGGGAACAACTCAGACACTTTATTCAGCATAGACACGTACGACTCTCGCCACACCTGTCGACCAACGGTGCTGTCCTCCAGGAGCATACAGGCTGGAAATGGTAAGAAAGAAAACGGATACAAGTTGGTAAAAACTCACAAATTAAATTAGTGGTATATTAAAATACTCCATCATCTTTAGTCAGCACCAACCTCTCTGCAAATCCTCAAAGGACAAAATCTGGAAAGTGGACAAAGTCACAGTCATCTGCAATGCCTTTATGAAAGTATACTGAATACTTCAATATAAATGCAGCATTTAACATTTTATTAAATTCTTTGTAACTTGGGAGATCAAGTATTTGTTGTTCCTGCACACGGCACCTCTACAACAGAACGGATGTAATAAAACAAACAAATCTGAACTATTTTGTAAATGATAACAGGCAGATAGAGAGTGGAGTCAGAGAGCAGAAACCACAAGTCACACATCTGCAACACAGAGTTCATAATGTTGTTGATGCTGCTTGGATAATGTTGTTCCACTGTTTCTGATTGGCTTAGAGCAGCTGACAGACACTTTAGGGAAAGGATCAAGTCAGACACATGCAGCCAGAGCTGCCTGGAAGAATTTCTTACACAAAAATGGAGGAATTGTGGACAGTTTTACTCTTTTAATTTTCATTTTTAGGGCCTTGTATACTTTTAAAGTTTTTAGTTTTTAACTCCAGTGTTTCATTAGGTGGGTCCTCCACACTGGGGGCTGAGTCCAGTTTGCTGATGGGGGTGCCGTCTGCGGGTCCCACCAGCCTGGCCGGTTAGGGGTCCCCTTGTCTGTCGGGGTTGGGGCGGTCCGGGTGCTGGCGCCCTCAGTGGTCATGGTCTGCGACTCCTCCCAGTGTGGACGACCCCAATGGTAGTGTGTGTCACGAGCCTGAGTGCCATGTCATGTCTCCCTACGGTCAGTGGTGTGTGTGTGTGTGTGTGTGTGTGTCTATACATGGAGGGTGGGAGGGACGGGTTTTCTTGTCTTTCTTTTGTTTGTTTGTTTGTTTTTCTTTCTTTGACAATGTTTTTAATGCTGTGAAGCACTTTGCATTGTTCTATGGATGAAAGTGCTATATCAATAAAGTTTGATTTGATTTGATTCAGGTGCCTGGCTACAGCCCTAAATTACAAGCAGCATCCAACAGCAAACAGCCCATTGTCGTCTTTCTCTTGTCCTCTGTGGCATCACACCATTTGAATAAAGTACATTTTAAGGTTGCCTTTTTTCATCAGCACTGTCTTTGTGCTGGTCACATTATCTGATAACTGATCTTTAAATCCACATCAGTCTAATGTGTCTGTATGGATGAAATAAACAATCAACATTTTGTCACCAACAGCTTAAAAACCTTTTGTGCACAATTGGCTGAACCAAACCTTTTTCTAATCAAAACAGTTTAAATGAGATTTAAACTTTTCTCTAAGTCAGTTTCGCTCTGTTAGTTTTTCTAAGACCATTCGCATGCTGCACTTATACTTGTGTGTGGTGTAAATGACAAACACAAGTGAAGTGAGAGCTCCGTACCTGCTCACTGTGGACTATGGAGTGCAAACACTGAAGGGTTTCCCTAAAAACCAGCTGATGGTCCACCTTCGCCACATGTTGCAACATCTGTCAGGCAAAATATGAAGTTGTGATTAGATTCCAATTTCTGTGAAGCATTTCCCAGTGAACATACACACTGCAGAGTCTGACCTGGTCCACTTTACGACAGGCTGAGGAGATGCTGACCATCTGCAGCTGCATGGATAAGAGGAGTCTGACCAGAAGCAGGAAGTGTTGGTCCTCAAAAGCACGAAGCTGATCCTCTGAGATCTGCCGCAGCAGCTGGACAGCCTCCTCCAAGCAGCGCTCCTTGCTCCTCTTCACGCTGCTCCTGTTCACACGAGCACAATTATTCACCACACATAGTACACAAACAGGGAGAGTCTGACAGAGCCCAGCACCAACCTGGAGGATTCAGACAGTTTATCAGAAAACAGTCGGAGAGTTTTGTTGACATGTTCAGCTGCCTGTTCCTCGGTGACCACACAGTCCTGCAGGCTGCTCAGCAGGTTTTCAAACGAGAACATTGTTCCAGTAAGTCCACAGCTCAGATGCTTGTTGTTGTCAGACACATCAGGGTAGCACGTTGGTTTGTGGTCACGTGACGTAACTCTTCTTCTACTATCTTCACAGCAGCAGCGAGCTTAGTCTGACAGCGACCTCTGGAGGCTGAAGGCTGCAAGTGGTGTTCAAAGACAGGCAAATAACCAAAAATACTATGATAGAGCACTGCATTCACAAATACTACTACAATTACTACGACTACTACTACTACTACTACTACTACCACCACTACTACTACTACTACTACTACTACTACTACTAATAATAATAATAATAATAATAATAATAATAACATATCGGACACTTAAATTCAAAAAATTATATCAATATCATGCTGTAATGTTTTTGCTTTTAATAGCTGCAATTCAAGTTTATGTGTAATATTTTAATTTCATGTGCAATATTACATCATTATATGCAATATTCAAATCTGATTCACAGTACCTCATTATAGTGTGAAAGATTTAATTATGACATGTAGTATTTTAATTCCATGTGAAACATTTAATTTTGTGCAATATTTAAATTCCATGTGCAAAATTTAATTAAAACGTATAGTATTTCAGTTTCATGCCCAATAGTTTTTTTTGAGGTGCAACATTTCAATTTGATGTGCAGTATCTTATTATTGTGTGCAATATTTCATTCTCAACATATTTTATTGTGCAAGTTTTTTCATTGTTAATATTTCAATCTCACGTGCAGTGCAATCTTCAGGATCATTGCCAGTGTTTCTTCTTTTTTTCCATATTCTAGTCTTGTTTAGTTTACTTACTTTTTACTTTAAGTAATTGTTTTTTTGTTGCCCTGAAAAAAGTTCCACTGAAAAATTAAAGACATCCTCAAAACTATTTCCTTTTGTTTTAATATTCTTTGTATTTTAAAGGGATTTTCATGACAGTTATCTGACTTTTTCTTAATGCTTTTGTTTTTACAGTTTTTTGTTTGTTTGTTTTTTACAGTCAAATTGCTTTTTCCTCGTCGTTAAAACAAATGATTAAACCGGATGTCTCCATACAGATGTAGTTACCGCTCCAGACCAGCGGGGTCGCTGTTGGTCACTACAGTATAAGTCAGTGGGCCCAGAAGAAGACTCCTGTCGGCTCTGATTCGTTCGGACCTCCGTTGCTAAGACATCACCAACAGTTTACAAATATGTCTACTTTATAACCTGAGCGGACCCAAATGGCGAAGGAGGTTCAGAATTTATTGTCCATTTATCGCCGGCTTGTATATGTTTTACTATTTATTTCCTTGGTTCATACTCAAAACATTGTCGGTAAGAGCTTTAAGTACATTTACATTCATACAGCTACCGTTACTTCTCTGACTAGCTGAGAAACTAGCAGCCAGAACACATTCAGTATGTTACTAAAACTGTACTAAACTCTCCTTTAGGTTTTTCTTCGTTTTTAGCTAATTTTCTGTTGTTAACATGATATTCAGTCACGTTACTGTGATGTTCAACAGTTTTCCAGCCGTCCTTTCTCACGACAACTGGACCCGCAGTCAGCGCGTTTCTGCTGGGAAACAGCTCGGACGTCTCTCTGGCTCTGAGGACCGTTTCTCCGTCCAACACGACAGGTAAAAGACCAAAGCACCTCCCTAGACTATGCAGAAGCTCTAGTAGCTACCAGAATATGAGCGGATGGTAGCTTTTTGGGGAAATGACTGGATTAGATCTGAATATTACCATTGTCCAGATTAGAGTCCAGAAAAAGTAAGATGACTTTGTGATTGTGTAGTTTGTTGTACGAAGAAAGAAAGACCTATCTCCCTCCCCTTTCATTACAATGAAATAACCGAATCTTTAAAAATCTTTAATATATATACATATATGCAAATGAAACCAGAAGTTTACGTTTGACCCAAGTCAGACAGTTTAAAGGCAATGCTACCAAAATACTAAGGAAGTGTATGTAAACTTCTGACTTTAAAGAAAATAATAAAAACATCCATCCATCCATTATCTATACACCACTTAATCCTCACTAGGGGGGCTGGAGTCTATCCCAGCTGACTTAGGGCGAAGGCAGGGGACACCCTGGACAGGTCGCCAGTCTATCACAGGGCTACACTTAGAGACAGACAACCAAGCACACTCACATTCACACCTCCGGACAATTTAGAATCACCAATTAACCTCAACATGTTTTTGGACTGTGTGGGAAGAAGCCGGAGAACCCAGAGAGAACCCACGCTGCACGGGGAGAACATGCAAACTCCACACAGAAAGATCCCAGGTGTCCTCACCGGGACGCGAACCGGCGACCTTCTTGCTTCGAGGCAACGGTGCTAATCACCGCTCCACCTTGCAGCCCCAAAATGAACCAATATTAGCCAATTTAGTGTTCTTTCAACCTAAAAAAATACATTTAATGAATATAAGAAGAACATAAGATTTTTCTGCAGATTTGGTGGTTGTTGATGGTTTCTTTTCTTTCACAGGAGGTATTGGTTCTCCATCATGTGTAGGTGAGGCAACACGGTGGCTGCTCACAAGGGAGCAGCTGGGGAAGGTAAGAGACCGGTAGTTTCATCATATGTGCAGATAATGTTAAAATAATGCTGAAGTAAGAAAGTAATGAAAGTTAAGGTAACATACCTCCTACAATTGAATACCTAGAGCTGATGCTGGTTTTCTTTGTGCCCCAGACTGCAGTTCACGTTCAGCTGAGACTGAATCACAGTCTGCGTTTATGTGGTGAGAACGATACAAACGCTGACTGCTGCCCAAAGCCCCTGTGTGTCCTGGAAACCCTTCAGGTGTCTGCCTGTAAGGACGCTACGGCCCAGACTTCACTGCTGATCCAGGCCAGGATACACGCCCTGTTGGTTGTTGCTAACGGTGGATCTGGTAATTCATAACACACCTTCATGCTCAGAATGTAAGCCTTCAGAGAGTGCCAGATTTCTAAATATATCAATCATTGCAGAAAATAAAACAGCCATTCCAAACCAAGTGTACCAGCCGCTGGGCTCCTGCCCCTGTGACTTGATGTTCAGAGTGTGTGACGTACGCTGCTGCTGTGACCAGGTATTCACATCTCTTGTTATTAGATTATGTCAACAAGAGAAGAGTGCATCTCACACAAATGTTTTTTCTTCAGCAGTGATTTATTTGTGTTTCGTCTTTACAGGACTGTTCCAGTGAAGATTTGAAGCTGTTCTTGTCAGACTGTCTGCCGGGGCCCTTTGGTGGACACGTGTCTCCTGCTCCAGATTATCAGTGTTCTGTTCAGTCGTCTGAAAACTCCCCGGATTGGTTTCCGTTCTTATGTGTCAACTCTCCCCCTGAAAACAACCCTTACCTCGGCCTCTTTTACCAAGGATACACAATGTGAGAAAAGATTTGTTATTTTCTTGGCACATGATTTTTGTTTTGTAACTTTTGTGTCATGTTTTCATGATTAATCTTTTGGTCTTCCACCTCTCTAGTGCATCAAATCCTGGCCCGTCCTTCCAGAGGCCTGTTTTGTCGGCCCCAGTGCCAGTTAATGGTTATATTCAAGGAAGTCCAATTTTCACTCCAAGTGACCAGTACTTCACTGTCCCCCAGGTTAGTCGTGTCTATGCTGTTTTTAATTCAAGCTTTTTTTTTTTTTTTATTTTTTTTTTTTTTATGTTGTTTTGAGTTCAATTTTTTCTTTTAGATTATATTTTGTATTGTGTTGTCAAAGCAGTGAAAACAAGTTACTAATGTATATTTTTCCTCCACAGAAAGTCTTTGGGCGATGTGTAAACGGTGCTCCTGTAGCTTTTTTGAAAAATTTCGAAGTCGAGTGTGCATCTCTGCTACGCTCCTGTCCGACTGAATCTCCTTTACTGACACTACCGACAGATTTGAGCGTTAGAGTGAAGAATGGGCTAGGGGGTAGGTTTTACCCTCGAAACATTTTAAACAACGCTTTAGTATGTTCTGAAGCTTTCTGAAACCTGGAATCTTTATTTCCTTACCTTTATGTATTTCAGGTGATGTCATGGTGGATGTGGAGGATGAAGTGGCCGCTGACTTGAGTCCGTTCATTTCCAAAAAAGACACAGCTGAAGATGAGAGGCTGCTATGTGAAAATGTGACCTTAGTCCTGGATTACAGGTTCTACTGGAAAGGAAACGGCATCACAGGCGTCACACTGACACGCACTGTTGGAACATTTGCTTTTAATGATAGCGGTAAGTGCCTATTATGTATGCACATAATTTTGCTTATCTCAAGTCAAAGTTAGTGGATGTGTTTCATGCAGTTTTGTCTCATTTTTGCTTTTCTGTCCTCTAAACAGTGATGTTAACAACAAGGTATTCTGCCGTGTTCCTAAATGGAGAATTCATGGGTGAGCCTAACTCAGGGAACCCAGGTGAGAGCTACACAACATACTTGGCAGCTGTGGAAGTGAACTGAGTTGTATTCACAGAATCTGTTACAGGAAATAACACACATGCCTTTTAAATGACAGGTTATCAGGTGGGAAGGCCTGTTATTGCTGGAATTGAGGACATTTCTGACAATAGTACAGGTTTAATACAGAGATCATCAATCAATCTTTGGAGACCAGGTAAAACCAGTGAAGTCGTGTTGTTGGCAACCAGCTTTCTGCATGTAGCTTCATTCTGACATCAGCATTTCAACCCACACAAACTGACTAAAAGACAACTTGTCTTCACTGTTGTTTGATCTGGCTACCAGTGAGCGATGGACTCTGTTCTACTGCTGAGAAGAAACCAATTCTTTTTGGGGAGAATTCAACGTCAGGATGTTTGCTCCCTGTCAGCCGCCAGAATCTGACTGAATGTAACGTCCTCAGGTCAGTGGCTCAGCTTATGAGTTCATGTTTTATATACCGTAGTGAGGACTCTGCTGTGCAATATCACTTCAATGTCATTTAAAATCGTTCAATCTTCCAGTAAGTGCATCACCTGTATTACGACGTTTAAGGGTAGGATATTTGCTTCTATATGACATTAAAAGCTAACACTGTCGATCAACATGTGAAGCACGTCCATTTTTAGTATCTACTGACAGACTCAGTCGTCCTCAACTTGGAGGATGTCAGTGTTGCAGCATTTGTGGAGGAATGTTCTCATCCCCCTCAGCTGCTCTTTGCTACCTTTCTCTTTAGAATACCGCAAAGGTGGTCTACTGGATTCAAATGTGGTGATGTATTTGGCCATGTCATACTTTTGGCAAATATACTTCCTGATCACTTCTGCAACTGTTTCAACTGATTTTTAGTTGGTCACAGATTTTCCTAGAGCCTTTTCCTTGCAGTTTCTTTTTCATGTTGAGCCATGATACAGACATGCAGAAAGACAATGAATATAGATAATTGTTGATTCAGCTGGGCTAATTGGAAATCACACGTCTGAGTTTTGTTTCACATATCACAGGTTTTCTGCCAGTGATCACAGAATTCACTTTTTTGCATTGTGTTCCTATTTTGAGGCCTATGTTTTTTTTTTGATACGGTTTCCTGAAGTATTTGTTTTTGATTGTTCGTAAGAGGAAATAGTCTACGTGTCAACTCATAAATAATGCAGTTACTTAGAGGCCATTCAATTCTAAATCATGAGACGTTGAAGTGATATTGCATCAGGTTGTGCTCACTTCAGCTGTATACCATGTGTAAATACTTCTGTATGTTTTTATTGTTTATATTTGTGCTATTAAATATTTTTTTGTCCTTCAGAGAGACAGTTGCTGCTCTACAGGATGCTTTGACTGCAGCCACATTTGTGGCAAAGAGTGGAAACCCGGACTTTTCTACTCTGACAGACTGGCTGAACATAAGCTGTAAGTAGATGGTGCAAAGAAACTATTTTGTTTTTGGATAGATGATGCATTTGTTAATAGCATGAAGTTAATTTTTTGCTATACTTTTGTTTCAACTTGAGAGGTAAATGTTATAGTGTTGTGCCGTAGATATGTCCCTTGTGGTTCTAACTAAACATTGTACGCCACGTATAAATTCCAGTTGTGACACTGAACTCAAGTGCACCTGTAGAAGACAACACGAGTACATGCCATGGAATCCCATCCTATCAGCACGTCCATGTTTGGAGTCTTGTCACCAGCACGGTAGAGGGAATACCTCAGCGAGAAATCCGTGCTGTGGAAGTCAGGTGTGTATCTGATGTGTTTTGCAATGCACAGTGTACATTAATTCTCAAGTCAGAGAGCTGTTGCTAATTGCATGTCACTACACTTCTAGTATTTGTCCTAATTCTCTTTTGTCATTTTTAGCTATGGTTTGTCTACCTGGGCCCTGGACTGTGGAGGAGGTGTTGTGTCTTCATGTGTTGATCCAGAGGAGATTCAGTTGTTTCCCATCACCTCCTCTGTCACTTTTACCGACATTCCTATCAACACAGGACCACCGACAACCAGGTGCTGCATCAGACAGTGACACTCCTCTTATAAAGAGAGTTGTGAAGCCAGATACTTCACTTAATGTTTGAGCTGCCTGAGTGATTCCAACATCGAGTGTGATGGTTTGACTGTTTTTTGCAGGTTTCAGATCAACTTCACCGAATATGACTGTGACAGGAATGACGTGTGTTGGCCTGAGCTCGCATTTCCCATCACTAGGTATTACACAGGTGGGAATTTATCTTGTCCTTGGAAATTGTTCCAGTGTTTTACTTCTGTCATTTTGCAGAGATCTTTTAGAAAATTAGAACCCGTGTTTATACTAAAGAAAAAAAACCGCTTCAAAATTCATATTTTGAGTTTAACAGTGTATCAGTGATATAAATCATAAGAGCTAACAGGCTAAACAAGAGCAAGGTAGACTCCTCAGAATGACATCAGTATGCATTGTGATTGATTGTAGATTTAATTTGATTTTAGATGATTGGCATTCTGCATGACATAATGCACCCTAAAAAAATCCACTCCTATAACCCAAAGCTGCAACACTAGTTAAGTCTAACAATAGATGCTGTCAGTGCCATTAATTACTTATTTCACGTTTATGCTTCACAGGTGAGCCATATTCTCAGTCACTGGCAAAGGGCTGATTTTGGTTTTCTTCTTCATCACTGCCTCAATTCTTGGAACTCCGTGGAGACAAATCAGACAGGTGTGGAGCGGTGCTGTGCGTTAACACTCCGAAAACTGACAAAATGCACTGAAAAAGATCAAGAAAGACGCACGTGGACAATGGAGGAGTAAAATGGTGATGTATTTAAAAGTCACTGAATTGTAATTTTGTTGTTTTTCATCAGACATGTTATGTAATAATATAGTTTTTACATGTTTATGATTGTGGGGATGTAAATGCTTGTTTTTGAGCATCATTTTGCAATAAAATTATTTTTTACATTACTTTCCCAGACTGTGCTTTTGATCACAGCACTCTTTTAGAATGTTTAAAAAGGTTTCTGGGTCATAATTTATTCAAGTTTTAGATGTTTTCACAAAGGGTCGTCATCCAGCGGTGCAATATTGTTTCAGTGTCATGCAGAAAACAAACAACAACAACACACGATACTGAACTGCTGCTCCTTATAAATCTAGACCTCTCTTTTGTGTCTGACCTCCAACAGTGGAAATTAATAAAGCGCATTAGCTCAAGTACTATATGAAAGTATATTTTGAGGTACTTGTATGCTTTCTTGAGCATGTTATACTATCAAACCAGGGCTCTGTTACGTGTTTTAAATGTCTGTGATTGGTTAGGAGGTCTGT
>NW_007577808.1:227789-281276 GCF_000690725.1 Stegastes partitus | reverse complement strand
GCATAGATGCAGCCGCCCCTTAGTTAGCAGTATTTCTAGAATATCCATTTTGTGCTGTAATGCAAATAAAATCACCGCTGGAAAAGATAGCTGCACTAATTTTGAATGTTCAGCTACTTCTGCAAAGACATTTACGCTCAAACACCCAAATTTGTTTAAGAGTTATGACAAGCCCTCAAGGCACCACAGTGGACTATTTTTAAATACTGTTAGCCCTGTTAAAGTCTGACAATCTACTCATGCAGTCTGCCTATCAATCAAGGAGAATGTAAAAAGTGGATAGTTTATGTATGAATGCATGTGTGTGCCACAAGCCTTTTTCAGACATACACACTTGATATTCATCATTCACATGGATTAGACAATGTGATGTATAATGCAATACCAGCATTATGCATACCAGCAACTTAAATGTCCAAATAACTAATACCCTTGTTTATTTCTGATTTCCCAACCACTGAAAATTCACTCCATGTGTGATGAGAATCGGAGTACTCCTTTACAAACAATAAAATAACAGTATTGCCTGATGTTAGAGCCTTATCAATCCTCTCTCCATGTCAGAGAAGATGTATAACTAATTAATGAAGGAAAGACTCTCTCTGTGATGTTTTTAGAAGAATTTTGGTGAAGAAATCTGAAAATCAATCACTTCACGCAGCTCAGAGTACCAGTGAATGTTTGTTTCGTTAATGTAATGGTGCAGTTCAGACTTGTGCTGTGTTAAAAGTGATATAGAAACGTTACTAGATGGACTTAATAAGATCGCTGTTGTTATTTTTACAGAAAAGTGAGCAGGGTCTTCTTACAGACATAAAGTCTACACATTTAATTGCTAACAGGAAGGAGTGCATGTCTAAAGCCCATTTCAGGCGTGGGCTACAGAACATTGCTTGCTTCACCAATCTGTTAAAGTGTAGACATTCTAGTTATTCAGACATACTGTAGGTCACTTTTCTATTAATGTTCCTCACAGTCTCATGCAGACATACCCCTCAGTGTGTCAGAAAGAGAGCTGTGGTACACCAAGTGATTCTAAAAGCAGCTGATCAGTGTTCACATAACCAACAGCCTACTTTAGTTCTACTTTCTTAAACAGTGAAGCTGAAAGGCCAGAACTCAGACTACGTGACGCGATGTGAGAAAATATTTAACTGCCGCAAATAAACTGCCTGTGTTTGTGACAGCTCACCTGTCTGAGGTGAACAGTGTGAGTTGCTGTTAGATCCTGATCTATCCTGTCTCCACGTCAGGGATGATTTATACCGAAAACTAATTAGGTTACTGCTCTGGCTCCATGCAATATGATGAGCAGCTGTCTCTCTATAAAATGCACCCAGGGATCCTACTCTGTCTGAGGCTGCAGGTATTTAAAAAATAACTCATAGGAAATAGTCCTCAACAGACAGACGCAACAAACTTCACCTCCCATTAACATTTTGTGAGGGTGGGACACATATTAAACTCACTAATGTGAATATCATTATTATTCTAAGCTGTTACTGTCTGTTTTAATGTTTTTTTCTTATTATTGTTATTATGGACATTGGATTTTGTTGCCTAATAGATTTGAAATTACAGCAAAGTAAGTGAGAAATGTGTGTCTTGATTTTGGTACATCAAGTGTTGAGCGTTTTGATGTTTCTGGACAAATATTGACGCTGAAACATCTAAAATCCCTTCCTTAAATCACTTCACACAAGGCAAGGTACATTTGCTTGCATATGTTTATCTGTTAACGGAGAGTGCAGTTCAGACTTCGACTGTGTTGAACATGTTACTGGTCAGATTACCGTGCAGGGTGCACGTACAGGTGTTCTTTCGCCTTCAGCCACCGTTGAGGGCTGACAGCCACCCTTTCTTCGAGTGAATGCGTAGTGCGCAGACTCCAGCAGACGGCGCTGATTGGTCAGAGGTAGAGTCGCTGCTGTGGAAGTTGATCGTATTCAACAGTGTGAAGTGAAGTGACGTGGAGTGTTACGGACACGGCGGCTAAAACTTCCTAAACTATGAGAAGAGTTGTTACCACATCCTGAGATAAGTCACGCCAGCGGTCGTAACATCGATTGCCTCACAGTTTCACGTTCAACCTTTGTAGAAACAAGTTTTTTTTCCCCACCACGAATCAACAACACGGCGCTTACCAGGCTAGCCAATTAGCTGGCTAACAGGAACAGCCTCTGCTGTGACGGTAGCTATGTAAAGTCTGCGTTGTGCGAGTCAAATATTGTTTCATCACCTGAGCCGAACCATGAGAAGGACTAAGGAGGACTTTAGCGACCGTCGTTGACGTACAATTTACAGAAAACGCAGCAGTTAGCGTGCTAACATTAGCCCGTCCGCGGAGCAGGGGAATATCAGAGGCAACTGTCAAGATGAGCTCTCTGCTGCGAGGTGAAGAGATGTGTCTGGCCCAGCTGTTCCTGCAGTCCGGCTCTGCGTACGACTGCATCAGTGAACTCGGAGAACTGGGGCTGGTGGAGTTCAGAGACGTAAGTCCCAAGGTCTCCCAAAACACAGCAATGTTTCACTTTGAAAGTTATCGCCAAGTTTGCTGACATCGGAAGTATTGAACAAAGTGCAGGAATTCAGCTCTACCGGTTTGTTCAGAGTCCATTAACTTATGTAACAATAATGACTGACTTTGACGTTCTATCAAAGCACAGGTGTCGGTTTTACTTTAACTTCGAAGAGGGAAGTCATCCTGCAGATCATAGCTGATGTAAAATCCTGCTGTGAAGTGTACTTATTGTAGGGTTTATAATACACTGAAACAACATTTAATCTCAGCATGCACATGATCTTCTTTCCCCTCTCAGACTAAAGTTAAAATCACATTTCTTGCCAATTGCTGACAAACATTTTTGAGCAGTTTAACTGGTGACAGCTTCTCAGCCATTGCGTTAGTCCACGCAGCAGTCAGGTGTGGCTTTATAGGACAGTGGTCAGATAGTGTAGCCGGTACACAGACACTCCTTTGTGCAGTGACGATAGAAGGCCGCCTTAAAATGCAGCTTTATTCAAATGACACAAAGCCACTGACGATAAAAGAAAGATGAAAATGGGCTCCTGGCGTGTCAGTTAAGGCTGCAGCCAGTTATTTGAATGTCTGCAACTTCACTGTCTAAGGAATCTTTTCAGTCAGCTCTCGATGGACGCGTGCAAAAGTATGATTCTGTTCATCCAAGTATCCACCAGCTTCACCAAGCTCTTCAGAAAAAAAACTTTTCTCAAGCAACATCCACAAGCTACCTAACTAGACAGATGTGTGGCACTATTCGATGCAAATGATGGACACACTCAGTACTTTAAGTCTGTCTATTATCACTTCTTAAATAGTGCGTACTTGTTTGGTTCATGATGTCCACTCTGTTGTACAGATACCGCCGTTTGACACAACAAATACTTATTCCTCTATTTTAAGAAGAATGGATAGAATTTAGTAAAGCTGCTGTGTTCATATTGTCATAGTTTAGATACTGGGGTGTTTCACACTCTGTCAACGACGCGGGAGTATGAGGGTTGTGTCATTGATTGCTTGACTGAATATGTCTCTTGCTCCTGTTTCAGCTCAATCCCAATGTTAACGCCTTCCAGCGGAAACACGTCAATGAGATTAAAAAATGTGAAGAGATGGAGAGGATCCTCGGTAAGGACATGTTGGTCTGTGTGATAGACTTTACCCATGTGGCTCCTTGTCTATTCAGAGTCAAGCTTTGCACTTCAAAAAATATTTTTTCTCCCACAACATTAAGACAGAGCTGTGATTGGACTGTAGAGGCAGAAGCAGGAATACACGAATCCACAGTAGATCTCCTCACTGAGCTGAATTGAGAGCCAGTGACCCTGCAGTCATGAGAAATGTCAGCTGGTTGTAGATTTGGTTGAATGAACTGCCGCCCTTGGTCAACTAAACCTTGTATTATTAGATTAAGAAAGGACCAACACATGGTCACATTAGACTTCCACTGCAGTGTGGTCTTGGTATTTGGGAACGTAAAGACAGATAAAAACGGTTTCTGTGATTTAGAAAAGGCTGTTCTTTGTTTTTAACAGGATACCTTCTGAGGGAAATCAAGAAAGCAGACATTTCACTGCCAGACAGAGATGTGAACCCAGTGGCTCCTTTACCCAAGCACGTCATTACTATCATGGTTAGTTACTCGCCTTTTGTTACTGTTGCTGTCTTATGTTACTTAGATGCAAACAGGTCATGGTATGATGGAAAGTGATGCGAATCGTAAGCTGTGATCTTCTCAGTCACCAGATCTCAACCCACTTGAGCACCTATAAGAGTTTTTGGCCCAACATGTTAGACAGTGTTTTTCGCCGCCTCCATCAAAACACCAGATGAGAGAATATCTTTAGGAAGAGCTGTGTAGCGTTCCAGAGACTTGGAGAATCAATATCCAGGCGCATTGAAGCCGTTCTTTATGTTGGTTCGTAACGTTCACCATGTGGGTTGCTTCACAGGAGCAGCTCCAGAGACTAGAGGTGGAGTTGGGTGAAGTCACCAGGAATAAAGAGAAGCTGCAGAAGAATCTGCTGGAGCTGACAGAGTACACACACATGCTGCGCATCACTCGCAGCTTCGTACAGAGAAGTGCTGAGGTTCGTGTGAACTCTCTACACTCACATTTTTTTTAATCTTGTTTATGCAGCAGCCTTTTCCCACAATATGGCAATTCATCTGCTGTTTAATTTGATTTTGATTCTCTTCCTACCCTCCGACATTTTGTGTTTACTTTTAGCGAGAGCACCTAGAAGCACAGTATGAGGAGTTTCCCTTCCTAGAAAAAGACACAATGATGGACTACAGCAGCATGCAGAGGCTGGGAGCCAAACTGGGGTGAGGGATGGAATTCCTTTCGCCACAGCAGCATTATATTTATGTCAGTGTTGGAAGTTTTATTTAGTTTAGAGCTGAAAACAGGCACTTGGTCTCTTTGTGATACAAGAAATAATACATTGTTTTTGCTCAGTTGCTGCTATGCATGTACAGAAAGTTCCAAATGGGGCAAGTTTCCCGTTTGTTTTCCTCATAGTTTTTTGTCGCCTTCCTTTATGCCGTTACTCTTCTCACTTACAGACTCAATTGTTCACAGTACCCAGTCAAACAGGCAAGATATTCACACGCTGCCATAACCGAAATGCAGCTGTGGCCCTTTGCCATCAACTTGTTGCTGAAAGAGAACTTATGCGCATTTTATATTTCTCAGAGACAATAACTCAGTGTTTTGAAAGACAAAGATTTAGTTGAATGTGAGTTTTTGTTGAATGTGAATGCGTAGAAACATTTCGGGCTCAAAGGAAGGACAGTTAGCTTTAGGGCTGTGTGTAGTAGATATTTAGAGCTTTTAATGTGTGGCACACTTTGTTGTAAATTTGAAGATGATTTTAAATCTGTACTCAATAACCAGTGAGGACAATGGTGAGCAAAGATTAGGACAACGGTGTAAAAACATTTTTAAGCTTTGAGTATCCCCAGGAGCACAGTGGCCTCATTTTATTATGAAACTTGCAGACACTCTTCCACTGCCATATCAGTTTCAAATAAGTCTACACAGACTTAGATTGCATTACAGTTAGAGCAGGAAGTGTGCGTTCTGTTCATGTGAGCGCAATGTGTGGTCAGTAATGTAAGACTTCTTCGGTAATAGAAAAGCTCCGGTCACTGTGATGATGATGATTTAAAGCGTGTTCAGATAATAATATAACAGAGGATTCATAGTTAAAGTGGATGGGTGGGACCTCCTTTTGAATTTGGAAATGTAATTATGAAAGCAACACAATGTTTAAAATTCATTTTTAGTAACTCTAATGAAGGCCATTTGTGATTTTCTCATGATATCATGTGTGTTTCTGAATCTTTTCCTCATTCTCTTGCAGTTTCGTCTCTGGGCTCATTCATAGGGTGAAAATCGAGGCCTTTGAGCGAATGCTTTGGAGAGTATGTAAAGGCTACACAATCCTCAGCTATGCTGAAGTTGAAGAGTATCTAGATGATCCTGACACAGTAAGTTACTCCAAGCTGACTTTATCCATCATATTTGTGTTTGTGTTTACCTGCTTTCATTTTGTAAAGTTTTCATAATTTCAGATTTAAACTGTATCCTACTTCTTAACTTCTACAGATGCTAGGTACTTAATTTGGCACAACAACATAACAAACTTGTTATCGCTTAGAACCTCATCCAGGAAATCCCTCCAGTGATAAGGACTTTGTTGAGACTTAGCTAGAGAGAATTTCCTGTTTGTTGAAAATTGATGTTAATCAATGAAAACCATATTTAAGCACCTGTACAAAAACATCTTGCCATGTTTGTACCATTTCAAAGCTGTCAAGACCTTGCAATGAACCATAATTCACTTCTGGAGAATATAAGTAAGACAGTTTGTATTTTAATCTTAACATTTTAACTTTTTGCTTTCAAATTTTGCTTGTTTATTACAGGGTTCTTGATGTTAAATTACTTTAAAAAGGTTTTTGTGTTGTATTAAAATACAATGCAGAGGACAGAGTATTGCAGAGTTCTTCAAATTACATTCAGTGAAGTAATTTCCTGAAACTGACCAACGGTGTATTTGTTAACTAAAATGAAACTGGCACCAGTGAAGCTGCCGTTAAGTATTTTCCTCCTGGATGTTCCCGTAAACAATGAGCACCGTGATCTTGTCTATTCTTACTGAGTGACAGCACTAATCCGCTTATCCATTTCCTCTGCTTGACCAGAAGGCAGGCATGTGGAGCTGCGACGGATCATTAATGGAATGTCAGACACACTCTCACTGAGAATTTACAAGCAGTGTTCACATCTATCGCTGAATGCTGAGAAAAGAGCAGGAGTCATGCTTTGTCAAAAAATCAGGTTGAGAACAGCAGTGCTTTTCAGCTGCTTTTTGTGACCTTAAAGATGTTTTTAAATTTAGTTTTCAGTCTTTTTTGTCTTGACAATAAGCAGCACGAACAGGTGTATAGCTCCACATTTTCACTTAATGGTTGTGAATTATATAGGTTTTCGGCAGAACACTTAAACTTCCCTTTTCAATGCTGATGGCGGATCATTGACACACACTTCCCCTTATTTTCTATCTGCAGGGTGAACCTACGAAAAGTGTGGTGTTCCTGATATCTTACTGGGGAGACCAAATAGGCCAGAAAGTGAAGAAGATCTGTGATTGGTAATTATTGAACTCAGTACATTACAGGTTCACATCTGCTGGTTTAGTTTTTAGGGTTTTTTTTTTCACTGGTAGTAGTGAGTTGTGAATAACACTCTTTTCCCCTCCATAGCTACCACTGTCACTTGTATCCGTATCCCAGTAGCAACGAGGAGAGGAATGATGTCGTGGAGGGACTAAGAACTCGCATTCAGGACCTGCACACAGTATGTCTTAGATTTTTTCACATATCTAAGGTGTTTATTGTGTGACAGGAAACTAGTCAAACTGTTGGTCGGTCATTAAAGGTGGACTTGTAAATGTGTTTCCAGTCTTCACCTTGTTTAAAATACAAGCTAGATCATTTAAAACTTGACTTCTCCAGGTTTTTTAAGCTGGAAGAAGATAGCATTTTCAACAAGTAAGCTTGTAGAAACCATGTTTATCGGGGCGCATTATGTTGTGTTACAAAAAGTCGTGTCAGTATTTCTCTTTTGGTCTGTTATCGTCAGCAAAAATGAAACAGTTGATACATTTTCTAAAAGATTAACCCAGTTGTGAACCTTGCCGTTTAATTTCCATCTGGAGCTCGGCTCTGTGAATCATTTGCTAGTTTTAACCTGCTGTGACTGAAAAATGAAATCACACACAATCCCCCCCGCAGCACATGATCAGCATGAGGCCTCAGCTGAGCCTATCTGAACTGTTTCTTCTCTCCTCTTTTGTCTCCTGTCTGCATTGTGTCTCACGTATTAACATAAACAAAGGCTCACTAAAGCCTCTTGTTTGAAATGGAAATACTTTTACTTCTTGTCATCTTCCATACATAGTGAAAGAAATGTTGAAAAATGTCAGGTTTTGTAAACTTTACTCTTTGTCGAAAGTCTTGAATATTTTTAAAGTGACACTAAAAGTCCTGTTTGTCCGCCCTTGTGTCCAGGTGCTTCATCGGACAGAGGATTATCTGAAACAGGTCCTGATTAAGGCTTCAGAATCCGTCTACACCTGGGTCATCCAGGTCAAGAAAATGAAAGCCATCTACTACATTCTGAACCAGTGCAGCTTTGATGTGACGAATAAGTGTCTAATCGCTGAGGTGTGGTGTCCCGTCGATGACATTCCCACGCTGCGGAGAGCGCTCGAAGATGGATCGGTGAGAAAACTGTTAACAGAGCCGCTCTGTTTTCCCCCCGTTGGCCTCGCTGCAGATTTTTTTGGTTTATTTAACCACAGCAGTTGTTTCATGAACTGCGGTATTGTTACAATGAAAGCAAGTACTGTGTGAGGCCTTCCTTTTTATTATCCTCGCTTTAGTTTCAGAAAAATACATTTTACATGGCTTTGGTACTGAAAGGCCACTGTTCATTCAGTTTGCAGGCTGATGAGGACAAAGTGTATATTTGAGAAAAAGAAAAGCACTTTTGACAGTAACTGTGCCTACATAGATTTATTTCTTTGCCACAAATAGCTCTCATTACATTGCATCACAAAATATCCAAATTTTCTTGTTCAAGTTATTTAGATTTTGCCCAGTTTCTGCAGTAGTGGTCACAGGTTGTGGGACTTTACAATGAAACAAGCTTATTGTATCATTTCAGAGAAAAAGTGGAGCAACGGTTCCTTCCTTCGTCAATCGAATACCCACTACTGACACTCCCCCCACCCTGATCAGAACCAACAAATTTACCTCTGGCTTCCAGAACATCGTGGATGCTTATGGAGTGGGAACTTACAGGGAGGTGAACCCTGGTGAGTCTTTTTTAATGATGCACACACATCACCAAATGAAACGCGAAAAATAAAATGTGCCAAACTTAAATCAGAGGCAGTGTTTTAATTATCAATGTGGAGATTGCAAAAAGGTTGCAAAAGAGGTAAATGCAATGTGGGTGTTAAAAATAGTGCAAAATACAGGAAAAAAAGACCTTTTTTAAACACGTGCACAACTCATGCCACCATTATAGAATTCAAGACTTAGCCATGAATTTGGAGTCTGTACATGAAAAGCCAAATTTCCTTTAATGGTGATGTCTCTGTGTAGTCATTGTACATATTGTTTAACATTTCAGATTTTTCATGTACGAGGTGTGTCAGAAAAGTTTCAGTACTGGTGTCACAAAAGATATATTGCAAACTCAAACTACAAGTTTTCCCTTTCAAAGTAATCCCCCTGGAGTCTAACACACTTCCCCAGCCTTCTCTGCCACACTGCCATGCACTCCTGGAAGGATTCTTCTGGGATCCTCCGCAGCTCCGTCGTCACAGCCATCTTGATGTCGCCCACTTCTTCAAAAACCGTTCCCTTGATGACCCCCTTGATCTTGGAGAAGAGGAAACAAATCCCACAGAGCCAGGTGGGGTGAGTTGGGAGGTTGCTCCAGCACAGCAATGTTCTTCTCAGCCAGGAGCTGTCGGATGCTCAGGGCATCGTGAGCAGGTGTGTTGTCATGGTGAAGCAGCCACTTGTCCTGCCACAACTCTCACCTCTTTATCTTCTCGCCTCTTCTCGCGCACTGAACGAAGCAACGCTGCAGGATCTCTTTGTAGACGTGCTGGTTGATCGTCTGAAGAGGAAAACACCAGTCCTGGAACATTTCTGACACACCTCGTATATTATTGCTAGATTTTGATGACTTGTTGTCTTTATATTTTAAATACAATATATTTTTTTCTTCCACCCATTTGTAGCTCCATTCACAATCATAACTTTCCCGTTCTTGTTCGCTGTGATGTTTGGGGATCTGGGTCATGGAGCTATCATGGCTCTCTCAGCTGCCTGGATGGTTTTGTACGAGAACAACCGAAAACTTAAAAACACCAGGAACGAGGTGAGTGAGAACTCCAAAGCAAGTCATGTCTATTCTCAAGCTTATTTGTGTTGCCAAGCAAAAGACAGTGCAGCCGAGTGATTGGATGTGTACTTGCAGATCTGGAACACATTCTTTGAGGGACGGTACATCATTCTGATGATGGGCCTGTTTTCCATCTACACTGGCCTCATATACAATGACTGCTTCTCAAAATCCCTTAATATCTTTGGTTCTGGGTGGAGTGTGAAGGCCATGTTTGACACGAAAGTGTGGACGTGAGTACCTAATGACAAGAACGACTTCTGGAACAGTAGAATCTGCTAAGCTGTAATGAACAAACTATAGTGTGTTTCAGGATATAAACACGAGATTGTCTGAATTTATTTCTTAATCACGTACATTCAACACACAGACTTACGGTTTTATTTGTGCCTTACAGTCCGGATACCCTCATTGGAAATCGTGTTCTTTCACTGGATCCGAACGTTACAGGAGTTTTCAAAGGACCATACCCTCTGGGAATCGACCCAGTAAGTAGAGATTTTTCAGGACTGTATATGACATAATGTATCATATAATACCTCATATACGTAGGTTTTGTCTTTGCTTCTAATCATTGTGGTATTTTCTGCATACTCCACGTATGGCATGTGCTCTTAAAATTGCACATGCATACAGAAACAAGCATACTGTGCATACATAATTGTCCAAAACATTACAAAAAGATGCTCATAAGCCTTTTAGGTAACACAAGAGTTGGTATTTTACGTGTCACTGCTTTTAACAATGAGAGTGACTCAGTAAGTTGCTTCCACACAGTAAATATGAAGGTGCATTTTGTTATACATACATATTTTTTTTTATATAACAAGATGCGCTAAAGAGCAATAGATGGGTGTAATTTTAGTTTCCTAACTAAAAGTTGACACCTTCATAGAGTAATACACTGAATAGGGTTGGAAAGTCCCATTGTTCAAAAAATGAATAAAAATCTATTTGTATAATTTTATTATATTAACACCAGTAAACGTGAACTAGCTTTGAATGTGGAGCGGCCAGATCTTATACCAACGCAGTAAATTAAATCAGTCCATCACAATTAACATTAAAAACTGGGTTATTGCTTTATGAATTGTAATACTACTCACAAGGACACACAACATAACTATTGTCCAATTCCTGGAATTGAAGTTATTGAATCAGTTGTGTAAAAATAACACGAGCATTAAGCAATAACCAAGACAAAGCTTGCTATTCTTTGTGGGATTTAAGTAACCATGCTGGAGTTAATCATTTATCAGCCACAGCTAACAATATGTCTTCTTTCTGTTGCAAAGATTTGGAACTTGGCATCCAACCGCCTTACATTTCTCAACTCCTATAAGATGAAAATGTCTGTGATCCTGGGCATCATACACATGAGCTTTGGGGTCGTCCTCAGCACTTTCAATCACCTGTGAGTATTCGTTTGTTTTTTGTAACCTCAGAAACTCATTAATATTGCATGTTACAGATTTTAACAGTCTGCCTTTTTTTTGTCAACAAAAACAGACACTTTAGGAAGAAGTACAACCTGTACTTAGTGTTCCTGCCTGAGCTCCTGTTCCTGTTGTGTCTGTTTGGATACCTGGTGTTCATGATTTTCTACAAGTGGCTGTTCTTCACTGTTAAGGACTCCAGATATGCACCGAGCATTCTCATCCATTTCATAAACATGTTCCTCATGCAGGGCGACGCAATGCAGCCTCTCTACCCAGGACAGGTGAGCAAGCGAACCTGAAGCTCTGTTTCTACAGCTGTTTACTGTCAACACATTCTATCTAACGCTGTTTCAAACACAAGTCACTGAGCGAGGCCTTCATAGTCTACTGAAATGGTGTTTTGCTTCTTTCAGACTGGCCTGCAGGTATTTCTTTTGGTTATTGCTGTTCTCTCAGTGCCTGTTTTACTCCTGGGGAAACCTGTCTACCTTTATTGGCTTCAAAATGGAAGCCACCGCCTTGGAATGTACAGGGTAAGGCTCTGAGGCGCTTTGCTGCCTATGAATATGGCCATAAATGTGAAAAAAAAAAAATATCTCTAAATATTTCTTCCAAGTGTAAATATGCAAATAAACCTAGCTCCTCTGTGTGGCCTCAGGGATACGAGCGCGTGCGGCGAAGCAGTGAAGAGGAGCTCTACCTGATGAGGGCTCATGACATGGAGGAGGGCAGCAGTCACAGCGAGTTTTCCACTAGTGGAGAGCAAAACACGGAGGAGGTCAGAGCAGCAAACAACCGCACACTCACCCATTAGTCTAAAACGTCTTTGCAAACAACCCTTGCTATTTTTACTGTTTTGTTTTTTTTTTTTGCCTATGACATTTATCATTTTCTTTGTTTTGTTGTAATAGTTTAACTTTGCAGATGAGTTCCTCCATCAAGCCATTCATACTATCGAGTATTGCCTGGGTTGCATCTCCAACACCGCCTCCTACCTGAGACTCTGGGCTCTGAGCCTGGCACATGCCCGTGAGTACGACATTTGCGATATTAGACATAGCTGGCCCGTCCCTCCTCTAAGCCTGCACAAGCACACACTGAATGCAAAGTGAGGTCATACAGTTTTAAATAACTCATCTTGCATTCTGAATCAAAGTGCCACTTCAGATTGTATTCCCTGTTCCACAAAACAACAGTGTGGCTTTGCTCTTGTGTGTACCAGATGTTGAGCATCTTTACATTGACAGTCTGTGACTACTGTGTGTTTGTTCTTTTGTTCAGTGATAAATATAAAGTGTGTAACAGTGTAATGCACAGTGGTAAGGAGCATTATAGCAAGCACAGTTAGAGCCAAGTGCGCACTTCAGTAATAGTGATGCCCTCAATTTACCAGATGCAGGGTAAAGGTTGTGAGTATATAAACAAATCACACTGCAGCCTGCTAATTTATGAAAATCTAGTATTCAGCTCTGTGTGTTCATAATACGTTTTCTCATATATTTTATTGACTTCACTCGATTTCTGCTGCAGATTTTATACAGTTGTCATTTAATTCCGCCTTTAAATACAACATGTAGTTTTGGCTTCCTACATTGGCTCACGTTATCCATGTAAAGCAGTCCTATAGATCTCTTGACAGGTCCCTCCAATCAAATCTAAACCTTAGGGCTAAAGTAAGCTTCACAGCCAAAAAAATCCCTCAGGGCTCCCTCCAAAGCCACTCCTTAAAAATCATGTAAAAAAAATACTAATAATTTTATTTGTACAGCTCCTGTCAAAAACAAAGTGCTTTACAATACAACAAATGTCAACTTAGGCATCAATGAAAAGAAATTCAAACAAATCAAAAGGATCCCAAACATGCAATATAAAAACTAGACAAAATAATTAACTCAAGTCAGCGTTATTTACACGGCACATTTAAGACAACAGCTGTTGTGTCAATGCGCCCTCTAGTGAAATAAGATTGTGATTGTAGCCTAACATAAATATTGGGTTTAAGACCTTATAGTGTTATTTTTGGTGTGCATTTACCAGAGTAATTAACATATAAGGGATTAAAAAGCTACAAAAATTATACAAAATACTGCTTTCCCTGACTATTATATAAATTGATGCTGAGACCCTACAGCGTGGTTTATTGTGGAGACTCACCGAAGTAATATGAACATTAATGCTGAGACTCTACGGCATGATTATTTATGGAGAATAACCTGACTGAGCTAAAGTTTTGACCTTATTAAAATACACATGAAAACGCAACGAATCCAAGAAGTTTCTGGATCCCATCTGAGGAAGTTTTATTTGATGACATGATCTGGCACATCCTCTCTGTCTGCTTGTTGTAATTCCCTGATTGGATGATGCCTGTGCTTTTTGTTCCACTTCAACAGAGCTGTCAGAGGTGCTGTGGGCCATGGTGATGCGAATAGGACTACGAATGGACACCAGTCTTGGGGTTTTATTCCTGGTGCCAGTGTTTGGCCTGTTTGCTGTTCTCACTGTGTCCATCCTCCTGGTGATGGAGGGTCTGTCTGCGTTCCTCCATGCCCTCCGGCTGCACTGGTAAGAGTATCTGCTGAAGCACTTGTGAGATTGTCACGGTCAATGTGCTTTGTGTTATCTCAGAGTTTTTAGATTCATAACAGCTGTTTGTTTCCTCCTCAGGGTGGAGTTTCAGAATAAATTCTACAGTGGGACTGGAGTCAAGTTTTGCCCCTTTTCCTTCTCTCTCCTGCCCTCCAGCTTTGAGCACGACGGTTTACTGTGAACGGACTATCTAATAACACTGTCAGGTGGCGAACAGAGCCAAAACAAGCCAGCAGGGTTCTGTGCTTAAAAAGACTTGATCCAGAGATGTCATGAGGTGATTTTGATATTTATTTTTCCTCTTTTAAAAAATTTGTCATGTAAAGAAAATTGTATGGTGAGTTTCACAAAGTTTCGCCAACCTGCTGCACTCCCAATTGTTTCAAAAAAAACAAAAAAACATGGACAAAACAAAGTGTGCTGTTGAGAAATTAGTATTTCTAATTGCAAATTCATGTAACAAAGAGTATTTTGTATCAGGATCAGTTTATGAAACAGCACAACATTTTGAGGTTGAAATGTGAGGATCAGTTTTAAAATGTAACCCATATGCTTACAACCATCAAATTTTTATAAGATAACGGTTGTTGATGTCATTTCTATCCACCAAAAGTAAAATAAAGGAAAAAAAACCCAACAATATAAGATATTTACTATTAGATAATAAGCAATTAGAAGGACTTACGATCTGGATGCACAGAAATCTCTGACGGAGTAATTTGTTCCCATTTTGGGGGGATGAATAAGAAAAAAGATAAAAATAACATCTTTTCCTTTAAGAAGAAAAAAAAATCAGATCTTTATTTATTTCTTGTGTTTCCCTAGGGCAATTCATTTTGGCATAATTGTGTTTGTGAATGCTGTTATTTTAGTTTCATTCTTGACTAAGTTTCAGTCTTTGGCCGATTTGGTTTCCGCATACTGAGTAGTGAGCCACTTCAGTTAGTTATTGCTCAGCTTTTTGTTGCACTGACTGCCTTACAGAAGTACAACTGCATAACAGCATACTGTATCACTCTTCAGGTTCCCTTATGTCCCCAGTCTATCCTACCAAAACACAGTGAAAGGTGTTTGAAAGGGCTTATGCCGCGATGAGATGTGTATATACTTTTGCAGAATTATTTTTTAATTTATTTTAAAACGTCGGAACGGAAGTACAGATGAATGTTAATGGAATGTGATTTTTACTTTGATGCATTCACAGTGTTGCCTTTGCGCCTGCCACTTACTGTACAATTTAACATTCCATGCATGGAAAAACTTCAATCATTCATTTGTTGACTCAGCTCTGCTGGCTGGAAGTAGCTTACTTTGAAAGATCCTAAATCCATTATTAGTACAGTGGCTGGCCTGCATTAAACCTTAATAGGAGCAAATTTAGTTACTGGTTTCAGGCACTGGTATTTGATCTTTTCTTTTTTTTTTTTAGTGGGTTAGTACCATCAGGAATTGGGATTGTTTCCAAAGGGAAGGAGAATAAATTGTTGTCACTGTTGTGTGTGGGAGGGAAAAAAGCGTCTGCGTTTTGTTCTGTGGCAGCAGAATTGAACTGATTATTTTAGCAGAGGTTCAGTTTGTTATCAGATCTTGATGATACAAGTGGCAGTCGCGGTTTTATTAGGGCAGGTGACATTTCATTAGTCGAAAAGGAATTGTTCAATGCTTGATTGAAGGGGTATTGTAATTTCTTCTAATGCAAGCCTGATTGCTCATTTAATTTTAAGAATCATGTTTTTCTGTTCACAAACACTACATGCTGTAATTCTTTTAAGAAAATTGTCTGTTCAGCCTCAATGTCAATAAATTGTATTTGTTTGAGTAGTTTTTCCTCTTCAAGCCCATAAATAAATTTCTTACTGCACCTGGGTTTATAGAAGCTACATGAAAGTTAACAGTAAGATGTTTGATCCACATCATGTCACAGAAGTTTACATTTTGAGTGTTTGTATGTTTGAGTGGTTTTTAGCACAAAATGACCAAATTCTGAAACCCTTTTAAAAGTTCAATGTGTATTTCTGGACCTTTGATCTTAGTGCTCTTTAAGAGGAATTATTTTGGAGCTGCAAGGTGGCTCAGTGGTTAGCACCGTTGCCTCGCAGGAAGAAGGTCGCCAATTCGCATCCCGATGAGGACACCCAGGATTTTTTTGCGTGAAGTGTGGGTTCTCTCCGGGTTCTCCGGCTTCGTCCCACACAGTCCAAAAACATGATGAGGTTAATTGGTGATTCTAAATTGTCCATAGGTGTGAATGTGAGTGTGCTTGGTTGTCTGTCTCTAAGTGTAGCCCTGTGATAGACTGGTGACCTGTCCAGGGTGTCCCCTGCCTTCACCCTGAGTCAGCTGGGATAGACTCCAGCCCTCTGCGACCCTATTGGGGATTAAGCGGTGTATAGATGATGGATGGATGGAGACTTATCTTGATGTGACTTGTTTACTATGTAGACACATCAACACTTTGTATATGAAAGCTGCAGTTGATGCAGTTAGGGATTAATTGCTAGAAAGTATACATATTGAGCTATAATTCCCACATCAGTAGTCTGAAATAGTCCTCTAATTGTGCATTTCTGGTACAATAACTGGCTATTATTGAAGTAGTATGTTAACTGATGTAACACAAAACAGAGCTTTAAAGAAATACAAACTAACTGATAACTTAAGTGAAGACCAACTATGAAAGTGTAGTGAAAACAGAAAGTTGGCAAGTTAAAAACATAAAAACAGAATAAAGACATGTACTTTAAAGCAACTGATGAGACAAAACTGTGAAGTCGTGTTATTATTTTTTTATGCTATATAAACACATTTTCATCAAGTAACTGTGGCTCATTAGTATTCCTGAAAATGTCCAATTATTTAAGTTTTGTTTTTACTTATTTTCTGCTATTTGGTTGCTAGAAGAACACAACTGCAGCACCTTCATGTCATTTAAATAGGTCTATTTTGCAAGGCAGTTAATATATGAAAAAATATCAGGTTTTCAGAGACTTGACCAAAACGATGAGTGACACTCACGTGTTTGTGGTCAGGCAGCAGCTGCCTTCCAGTCAGGTTAAAATTACCCACAATTCTCTGCCGTCACATCAGCAGCGAGTCGTTGCGTGGTTGCCAGGGCAACGGAAAGCGGTTAGCGTACAGCAGCATTGCTAAAATAGTTTCAAGAGTTTTAAATGGCGACGTGTTGGTCATGAAGAAGTTTTTTAAATATTTAAAATACTAACTACATGAACTGAACAATATGGTCCACGACGATTTACGAGTGGAATGGATCCGACAGCGAGTGTGTGCCGGCTTCAACCTAGCGAGCTGTCCGGACTGTTTCGATGAACTCCTCAGTCGGGAAGATGGAGAAACCGAAGAGGAGATTATCCGATACCTGGACGTCGTCTCTGAGAAAGGCTCGCCTTCTTGTCTCCTGTTTTTTAAAACTATGAGAGAGGAAGAGGTTGACGTTCCTGTCGGTAAGTTTAGACCAAGTCACTTGGGCCTCAGTGTCTCTGAGTTCATGTAGAAAGTCAGCAGAGGTTCAACAAACCGACTCTCTGTTGTTGTTACTGTGTTGTACTGATGCTTTAATTAAGTCCACAATTTGCCTTTCAAAGTAAAAAAAAAATGGGCGAAAACATCTTTTGGGAAAAAATTATCTTGTCTGACACCGTAAATCGTACCAACTTGAAAATCGCACCGGAGACAGAGATGATGTACAAAAGTTCTGAAGGGATTTGACGTTTCTCAGCCGGTTTTCAAATGGCGAGCCGGTAAAGTTGATGAGCTGCCGCAGCCTCGGGTGATGCTTTGTGTGGCTGTATATGGACATGTGCAGACATGCTGTGTCAGTTGGTCATCTACAGAAAAAACTGAAGGTCCTACAGCTTTAAAAATGACACTGAGGGCTTCCTAACAAGATTTCCCACTAAAATATGCTGTTTTTACACACATTTGGTGAAAATTGTGGCTGTATGGGAGAGTTTAAAAACCACAAACCTGCAGGTTAAGTTGTATAAGGAATATTAAATAATGAGACTAATGCTGCAATTCAATTTTATTCAATTTAAACAAATTAAAACAAATCAGGACTTGTTCAAGCTTCCCCACTGATGGTTGCTATTACACGGTCCATGCTGTCACACTGTGGTTCTCCTGAAGTCTCATAGTTTCATGCCCACACCTTGTACATTTTGCAGCATATCCGACCCTGTAGTGACAATGATTTTTTACAAATTCATGCTGTCCTCCTTGTGTGGCTGTCACGGTCGTTTTCAATAGAATCTTATGTGGTACTCCTTATTTGCATATTTTAAATCTAATACACGGTGAACTTTGAACTGAAGCTTAACTTCAAAAAATAATATTGCAAATCAAATCGCGTTATCAGTGAGAGAAATTGTATGCATTCAGTTCTGTACGACTGTAAGACAGCATCTAACTACAGTGTTTCTAACCTCAGAGATGAAAAATGACGACTCTTCAGATCCTGACAAGAAGGACACCCCTGACTCAGAGGAGACACATGAAGAAAGCCATGTGAGGTCAAACTAACTGGACACCTTTCTAATTGCTTTGAAGTTGTGACTGAGTTTGAAATTCTTTATGAAACTGATAGATAGTTGACATGTTTGACCCTTTGGCGTTTTCAGAGGACTGAGGTGGAAGTGGTCTATCACACTGAGCTTCATGTAGCAGTAAACCGCTACCCAGAGAGATTTTTTAATTCTCGTGTCTTCTACTTTCTGAGGAACACGAAGGGTGAGACGGCAGTTCAGTCATTACAGTTACACATGTTTGAGCCTCTGTTGCACATAAAAAATGATTAACCAAGATATTATTATTTGTGTTTTAAACAGAACCCATTGTTGAACCACTGGATATGAATGAAGCCAATGTCACGATGTGCCGGCTTTTTGACATTGGCATGCATAGTGGATACCCACTTCGGGTGCTACAGAACACACTTTCGCATGTAAGTAAAATAGGAAAACTATTCACGAACCAGCAGCAGCCTCTATCAGTAAGACTAAAATTTAATGTAACAACAATGGAAAAGCTGTAAATCGCAAAATACCTGCTTTTCTGAATAAATAATACAGGATGTCTTATTTCTCTGTTCCTCTCGTCAGCTGTATATACCCATGCTTAATGCGCAACAGATGACCAAAACTGGAGGAGGTCATCAAAACGAGGAAGTTTCCCTTGACAAGGAGCCCAGTGGAGACGATGAAGAGGAGACTCCAGCGAAGCCAAATGGGCAGTTCACGATTCGCGACGAGTTGCTCAACAGGACACACAAGTTTTTGGGAATGATCAACAGAACTCTCCAACGCCGTCAAATTGAAGGTTTGTTTTATTTGTTTTACCCAGGCTCATTACGTTTAGTTTCCAGAATTCATCAGTAGTTTAATATTAAAAAACACAAATTAATTGGATTGAGCTCTGCAGAGTGATCAGCAGCCTTTAGGTATTCCTGATGTCGCCTCTCTGTTTCTGAGCATATCCCTGTATGACAAGACTTTTGTCAAGACTGTGGTCTGTTGTGAAGAGTGCAATCTTGGAGCAGTTAATAATACAATAAAATGTCTTGGGAAGGAATTTATCAGTCAGGGGAAAAGCAAGCTTTGGTTATTTTCAATCCCCATTTTATAAAATTTCATAATAAGTCATGTAATCTAAAGCTAGTCTCTTTGTACAGATGAGATTTCGCTGCATATCCCTGAACTGGACCTGGACTCCGGGGTGGATGTCCTGCTTTCTGATCCCGAGACGCTGGAGAAGTTGGAGCAGTGTGTGATGAACTGGCAGACTCAGATTACCATTGTCATTGAGGAGCAGCAAAACAAAAAGGCACAGGTTTGTGTCTTTTTCTATATTCTGAGGTTCAACCCAGGCAGGGTGAAATACTTGTCAGCTTAAAATGTAGTTATTAGTAAAACATCAAATGTACATGCTGCTATCCAATATGAAACATTCACTCCACATTTCTGCTCCAGACGCCTGGCCCTATGGGTGAGATAGTGCTGTGGCAGGAGCATGCATCTGTCCTGAGTGCTCTGAGTGAGCAGCTTAAACAGCCTGCGGTGGAGAAGATCATAGAGGTGATGACCAAAGCAGATGCAGGCGTTGTTCAGACCCTGCAAGAAACAATTGCTGAACTTACTAAATACCGTTTGGTGTCGGAGAGTAATGTCGACTTTCTCAAGACACTGGAGAGACACTTCATGGTGAGCTGCCCCTTTTTTTTTTTATAAACTTTTAGGATTTTTTAACAGGAATGTTGGTTGCACATCTCTAAAAGTAAGGACTGACAGTTTCTGTCTATTTACAAAGCCCTAAATGGTGGTCCATTAACAAGTGATCCCACAATCTTTATTTCATGTGATGAGCTATTGCTTAAAGTCCTGTGTGCTTGTATCTGTAAGTGAGTTTAAAGCCATGATTATGGGCTACAGTGCCCTTGAATGTGACTGTTTAACTGTGCTTTAACTGTTATCAGTTGTGTTTATAACTCTGTTCTTTTTGTTTAAATTGTACTAATGGCGCCATTAAAAATGAGGCAATGCTCTCAATGATCTTTTAAATAATGGTCGAATGAATGAGTGATTGCATAACTGCTGAATAATCTACTTTAATTGAAATCGTGGCTACAGAACTGTTGTGGTAGCCTCAAAGTTACCATCTTCTGTTGTAGAATCTGGCCACTGGAGCAGATTTTTTTGTGATCCTGAAGACCATCCCTGATCTGATGGAGAGCCTGCAGATTGTGTGGATGATCTCCTGCCACTACAACACAAATGAGCGCATGGTCCCCCTCATGGAGAAAATTGCCTGGCAACTTTGTGAACGCGTGGCTCAAGTAATTGATGTCCACACCCTGTTCAAGTATGTGTGAATATCGTCTAACTTCTTAGCTAAAACTTACAATGTCAGCATTGTTCAGCAGTCAGTCGTCATCCTTCATTAAAATGTGCTGTTTTGCTGTTTCACTGTAACCTGAACCATGTGTTGTGCCTTGAACAGAGATAAGAGAGAAGTAGCCATATCCACGGTGCATGAGGCTAAGCAGGTTCTGGATCAGTGGAAGTCTTCCTACTTTGAGATGCGTGCTGGAATTGAAGAATTAGGCCAATATTCCCGCTGGGAATTTGACCGTAAGAGACTGTTTGAGAGGAGTGATTACATGGCTTCTGTCTGCCAGGATCTGTACAACGTTTTGCAGGTCAGTGTGTATACTGCATCAATACTGACCCCTCACTCAACAACTGCACATGTTTATGTCTAAAATAAAGCTAATTTAAAAAAATAAAATAAGAAAATAATTCTTCCGTATTTGTGTTGTGCAGATTTTGGAGGAGTTTCATAACATCTTTGGTCCAGAGCTGAAAAATGTGACTGGTGACCCAAAACGCATTGATGAAGTGCTGTGCAGAGTGGATAACCTGGTTTTGCCTTTTGAGGAAGTCGATTTTGATCCTTTCAGCATTTTTAAGATGAGCAGCTGGAAAATGATCATGCAAGAGTTCGACACCACAGTTCAGGTTGCTATATTACAAAAGCTGGCATAATTTACTTCAACAGTAGTAATATGGTAGTATCATAATTAAATGTCAGGTTGCACCAACATAGTTGCAAAATATCATGTGTGCTGTACCTCTTTTATCAAGGTGACTGTGTTTTTCTTTTTACTTGTCTGCTCAGGCTATTGAAGGAGAGGCCATCAACTTCATCGATCAGTCTTTTAAGACACTGCGTTCTTCAGCTGCTGCCTTTGAAATGCTGCTGAAATTCAAACACATCCGCTCCAGAGAGCTTGTCAACAACCATTTGATGAAAAAGTTTAATGACATCTTGGCTCAGTTTTGCAAAGAGGTACTGTACTGTGAAATCAAGAAAAAAAGTGCTGGTTGATGTTTTTCTTTGTGGATAAAGTTCGGTTACTGTCAGGGGTTTGTCTTGGCTCAGAATGGGGATTTATAGGTGACTACGCATTAAAGTAAGCATGGTCGGACTGAGTAGAGTAAAAACTATGAGTCTGTGTTACCTTATTTGACTGAAATCTTTAAACTTTTCTCCTACTGCTCATCATTTGATAAACAAAAATGATAATAATGTTAATTGCTTTTGCACTATTTGTTTTATTTTGCATCTACCACCAAAAAATTGTCTATGCCGAAAAAACCCTGTTATCAGCAGGCTGATATGCATGTGACTTATATTGAAAGCACGTGTGCAAACCTATTTGCAATGTTGCGCTGCAACTAACTACTTCTAATAATTGCAAATGGCATTTATTCCATATAGCTTTGATACATTACCATGCAGCTTATTTGCCCATATAACGCCTAGAAGTTACATTTTACAGAATCTCATTATGAAATGCTGTACAGCTATGTTTTATGTTCATTTCTTGTAGCTGCTCTATCAGTAGGGTTTTAAATACGGTGACAGGATAGCCAGCAAGCACAATCAAGTCCTTTTTTTGTCATCGTTGTAGGTGGACAGCATAAATGAAATCTTTGAGACAATGAAGGACAAACCACCACTAAGTAAGAATGAGCCTCCTGTGACCGGAGCCATCAGATGGGCACAATTTCTTTTCCGCCACATCAAACAAACCATCCTTCCCTTCCTGAAAGTGCCAGAGATGGTGGCGAGTGAGCAGGGTAAAGCGGTGAGTTATTTCCCTGTGTAGGTCAGTACAAATATGAAACTTTTTAGACACCAAAATGTTATTAAACGCTCCCCCTGTGATGATGCTGTATTCCGCTCAGGCCAAGGACAAGTATGTGGAATTAGCACTGCGCATCAAGGACTATGAAGTGAACAAGTATGAGTGCTGGCAGGAGGAGACAGAACAAAACCTGCCATTGCTGATGAAGAAAACCCTGTTGGTCAGGATTACTAGTGACAACCCAGTCCAGACAACAGGGGTATGTCTCTCTCATATTTAACTTACTTAAAACTGTTAACTGCTGTAATATTGTGCAAATTACAGATACAGTAGCAATTCTGATTTTCATGATGTTAAATTCCTGCAGGATGTCCCACCAACTGAAATAAGCCTGGAGAGGGGTATTCGATATATGGTGAACTTTGCTCCAGAGATCTGGGAGACCATTTCTGAGGCAAACTACCTTTCAGCACTGGGCTACTCTTTGTCTGACATGCCCCTAAATGTTGCTCTGCAAAAGGACAAATTAATCAAGTGAGGACACACCCGTAACTACACACAGAATTTATACCAAGGCTTAAAACCTCTGATTTATGTCATTTCTGACTTGTTTCAAATTTGCTTTTAGGTGTGTCGATGACCTTAACAGGCTTGTCAACTGCTACCACTCTGTCATGGAAAGCCTGAGTGAGGCACATATCATTATGTTGGCTCCACACATCAAAGCCGTCCGAAAAGTGATGCTTTTTGGATGCAAAAGAGCCAACTGGAATTCCATCGGTACTGTGCTTACAGAGGCTGAAACGTCTTTGTAGTCTCATGAAATTATTGTTGCATGTAAAACTGATATCAGATAATATTTGTTTGGTTTCAGGGATCCCCGAATTCATCACACGAAGCATTCAGGCTGTCTCTATGTTTCAGTCACTTGTCAATCAAATTCACAACAATGAGAAGGAAATTGATTCCAAGTTGCAATCGTTGATGATGGCAAACTTACTGAAATTTCCAATGCCAGATAAATCAAGCGACTTACCAGGTAGAACTTGAAGGAGCACATTATTTTTTTGGCTATAAAAATTTGATAAGGACTCAAACGTATTGTTACTGATTTAACTGACTATTTTTTTAAGGTGTCAAGAAGTTCTGTGAACACATTGAGCGAGAGCGGGTCAAGACCATAAATCTCCTAAGTAGGAAGTATACCGCCATTGGATTCCTCATCACAACGACGGAACATCTGATCATGGAAACCAGCAGTGGCAAAGCCAAATGTATGGCAAGTTATTACATGTACTGGGAACGCAAGGTGCTGGATGCCCTTATACAGTTGGTGCTGAGGTAACTATGTGATGCTGAGGTTATCTGCTGTGTGTTTTGTCATAATCACTGCATTTTTGCAATGCAGTACAATATCTGTCTCAACGAGCACATCTCATGTTTTCAGGAACATACAGGCCTTCAGCATGACGCTGATGGGAAGTACCGCTCTCTTTCAAGTTGATGCCATCCTGTCTGCCCCGAAGATTGTGTTGCAGCCTCAAAGCAATGAGATCTACTGGCTGATCATGCAGTGTGTCCGAGACTGTATAGACAGCACCAAGGTGGGATTGTCACAACTGTTTTATATATCACTGCATTTTTAAAAAATGTATATTGTTTGTAGTCTAACGCTGATTGATGTGACTTGATTCTGACTCTATTTTTGTGTGTTAAGCAATTTGTGCGCTGGATGCATGGGACCTGCATTGAGAGCCCTCCCCAGCATGTGGGAGGTGAAGATGAGTTTGTGACGTTCAGCTTCTACAGTGACGTGTGTCAGCATCCTCAGATAAATGAAAGTGTCATGACAGTGTCCCAGAACATCCAGAGGCTGCTCCTCTCTGTCGATCGGTACCTTTCCCACTGGAAACGCTATCGGCCTCTCTGGGAAAGGAACAAAACCATTGTGAATGAAAAGTTTGCTGCTAAGAAACCGTCCTGTGTCATGTATGACAATAGGCTCCAGTTCCTTGCTCGTATTAATCAGGAAGTGATGCTGGAGCCTCTGTTCATGAAAGAACACATCATCCATCTAAACCTGGATCCTCTGGCTCAGACTGTGCAGGAGATTGCAGAATCCTGGATCAGTTCATTGGGTAGCTTACTTAACAAGCCTGCAAAAGAGGATCTCTTCGACCTGAGGGATGAACTTATGGTACTGATTCATGCTATTTAGTTTTCTAGTGTTTGTATACTGTCTATTATTTGATTTCCATATGTGATGTTTCTTTATGGATATTTTATAAAATAGCAACTCTCCAAGAACCTGAAACAGCGCCCAGACACTTTTGAAGACCTGAAGTTTGTCCTTAGCACCATCTCAGACATCAGGGACATGTCTTTGGAGGTGGAAATGAGATTCACCGACATTCGGGAAAAATACAGAACACTGGCCATGTACAAAGCGGAGGTACTGTGGGCTTAATGCTAATTTGTTGTCCTTTCAAAACTGATTTTGCTTTCCATGTTGATCTTGTCGTGTTTTATGTGTTTTAGGTTGGAGAGGATGAACTGGAGCTGATGGCCAATATTGACCAGATATGGAGTGATCTGTTTGTAGAATCCAAACAAGTGGATGAAAGTCTGACAGATGTCAAGAAATCATTTACTGTGGTAAGACTTCACAGCTGAAACAGCAAAGGAAAAGTATGATTGTTTTACATATTTACAACTGCTACACTTCCTGTTCTCTTTTCATCTCACTCAAAGACTAAAAAGGAGCAGATTGAAGAGTTTAGACAAGATGTGTTTATCTTTGCCGAAAGCTTCAACATGCACGGTCCTGGAGCTGTGGGAGATGATTTGGAGAAAGGTATAGACCATTTTAAAACTCACCAACTAACAGCAAACATTTTACACAAAAATACACTTAATATTATGATGATTACAACTAATAATGCTAAAAAATAATGCAATAAAGATTAAAAACAGATGGATGCTGAGCAATGCCAGATATTATCCAGTGTAACATTTCTATGGTGTCAACAATATCAGCTTTTGTGGGCTGCTTGAGAGTTCTATTTGGAACACTAGTGGCTCTTTAAAGAATGCTGAAATGGTTCAGCAGAGTCAATGAGTCCCAAAGTGGCGATATCTCAAAAAAAGGACTGTTGATTTTCTTGAAGAATTAGTACTGCTGTGAAATAGTCTACAAAGTTTCTTTAGAGGGTCTTTATCTCAACTGCAGTACAAAAGCTTTCTGACTTTCTGACCAAGAAGTAGCAACTTACCACAGAGTTTACATTTTCTTTTGCAAGGAAATGCATGTTGTTAAGTTTTGTATTAAAATTTTTTATTATTGTTATTATTATTATATGACCTTTATCTATTTATATGGTGCTTTTCACAAACTTCAAATTATTTCAGATCAGCCAAACTGATGATAATCATTCACTGGCACAATGTGACCACGTGACATTTTAACTGGCACACAGTCAGTGACGCAAAAATGGTCACAGTCTGGAGCCCTGTGTAGGCACATTGCTGTGTTATTATAGCATGATTTATAACTGAATTTATAAATTCTAATAATAAATAAAGAATAAAATTTATAAACTAATTTATAATTGAATTTCCCTTCTTTATTGAATTTCCCTTCTGGGATAAATAAAGTATTTTTCATTTCATTTCATAACATTATATTATATTGCGTAAATCCCATTCATTTATTAGATTAGGAAACACACATCTCTAGAGGGCCACACAAAATGATGTGGCAGGCCTTGAGTTTGACACGTGAAATAGACCGCTTCTCTAAATAACTAATGACTAATGCTTTGGCTAGACCCACATTTAAATAAACAAATTTTGTCCTGTATTATTAAATGTTAGAATATCAAATTTAATCAAAAAGACTGTTATGTGTGCTGGAATTGCAGGCTTAATGTCCCACCCTCCTCCTTTATCCGGGCTTGGGACCAGCAAAGTGACCCAAAGAAGCACTCTGGCAGAGTTACTGACTTTAAAAAAAAAAATAAAAAACTACAAATTTTTCTTTAATTTTGTTCTAATCTTTTAAACTATATGTTATTAACATAACATGCTAATATATATTTACATATATGACAATATGACAATATATATATACATGACATGGGTTGATCTAATAATTAATAATGATGTTTTACAATTAAGTAAACTTCAATTGAATCTAAAAGAAATAATTCATATGTTTTATTACATTTACATGTAATGAAAGATATTATTAATTACTGGGTGGCCCACCACTCCTAAATGATCATAGAGGAAACATTGGGTATGTGTGCGCTTGCATTATAGCTGTTATATCCAGAGGAATCGTGGAAGAAACAATCTCTCTCTCTTGTGTTCTTTGCAGGACTTACGATTATGGCAAAATATGAGGTGGATCTTGCCAAGACAGTGGCAGAACGGCAGGAACTAACTAATGCTGAGAAGCTGTTGGACCTACCAGTGACTTCGTACCCAGAGGTTATCAACATGCAGAAGGACATGGAGGGCTTGAGACAGATATATAATGTATATAAAGCTCAGCAGGTGGGATATGGTGACTGTCGATTGAAAAAAATGCAGATCAGAATACATGACACAAACTTCTGGTCAACAAAGTTTTTCCAGCATTTCATGTTTGTCCTTACACCTCTTAGGATGCCAAGGCAAAGTGGTCACAGACACTGTGGGTAGATTTAGACATCCAGGTGCTACAGGAGGGTATTGAGGGTTTCATCAAAAACTTAAGGCACCTGCCCAAAGACGTGCGCGCCTTGCCCGTGGCCTTCTTCCTGGAAGGACGTATGAAAGAGTTCAGAGAGTCTCTGCCTCTTCTGCTGGACCTGAAGAATGAGGCCCTCAAAGACAGGTCAGTCTAAAGATTGATACCAAAACTTTAGTGAAAAAAATCTGACACCCAAAACAAAATCAAGGATTAATTGAGTGTGAAATATTTTTTTTGCAATTTAAGTTTTCATTTGTTGTAATAAGTTACCTTTATAAAATAGGGGTGATTCAGTTGTGGCATCATTAGACAATGAAATAGTTTATGGTTGTAGCATGTGTAAATATGATCTGTAGACCGGGTCAAATGAAACACTGAATAAAAATGAATATGTTGGTATATTTCAGGCACTGGAAAGAGCTGATGGAGAGAACAGGCACTAGCTTTGAGATCAACACTGACACCTTTACGCTGGAGAACATGTTTGCTATGGAGTTACACAAATACGCAAATGTCATAAGTGACATTGTCTCCTCTGCTGTGAAGGAGCTCAGTATTGAGATGGCAAGCTTCCCTGTTTTTGAATTATCTCAAACTGAGTTATATAACAATTTTATCAGCTTGTCATTAAAATAGAAATGACTTATAACAATATTTTCTCTATATGTGCATTTTGATGTCTGTGTTTCCAGGGAGTAGAGGGAGTGGTACACACCTGGGAAGGCATGACGTTCAGTGTGCAGCCTTATTTTAAAGGCACCGAGAAGCGTGGATCCATTCTGGGTGCCGTGGATGAGATACTGCTGAATGTGGACAATGATGTCATGAACTTACAGAGCATGGCCGGCAGCCGTTTTGTTGGACCCTTCCTCAGCACCATACAACAATGGGAAAAAAATCTGTCCCTTATCAGTGAGACCATAGAGGTCAGTAAAAGCAGCCAAATCTTCAGTCACATTTGAGCAGATCCATAAAATCCTCGCTAATAAAATCTTTCTCACACAGGTGTGGTTGCTGGTACAACGAAAATGGATGTACCTGGAGAGCATATTCATTGGTGGAGACATTCGCTCGCAGTTACCTGAGGAAGCAAAGAAATTTGACAACATTGACAAAAGGTTTAAAGACGTGAGTGTTTTCATAATATTGGCCTGATGAAAGCAAAGTACCTTTGTTACTGGAAACTCCAAATAATATCTTCTCCTGAATTATTTTCAGATAATGAATGTCACAGTAAAGGATCCGAACATTAAGCGATGTTGCCTGGCTCCCAACCGCCTAACAGAGCTCCAGTCTCTGAGTGATGGTCTAGAGAGGTGCCAAAAGAGTCTCAATGACTACCTGGACTCCAAGCGGAATGCATTTCCTCGCTTTTTCTTCATTTCTGATGATGAACTGCTCAGCATTCTTGGGAGTAGTGACCCTGCATGTGTCCAGGAGCACATGATCAAGGTATTTGGTCACTACTGATGTTGGAAGAGTGACAGAATGTTTTCCACTGTGGGGGATAAGAAGGACAGCTGCCCTACCAAGTGTCAAACACTCTATTTGATATTTTTCACTCATTGTTTCTTTAGATGTATGACAACATAGCATCTCTGAGGTTTGACGTGGAAAGCGGTGGAGCTACAGTTGTTGGAGCCATGGTGTCTGCTGAGGGTGAGGTGATGGAGCTGAGGAATCCCATCCCAGTGGAGGGCAGAGTGGAGGAGTGGATGATGGGAGTGCTTCTGGAGATGAGGAGGACGAATAGACTCATCACCAAGGAAGCCATCTTCCGCTACTGTGAAGACAGGAGTAGGTATGTGCAAATACGATGCAAATGTTTTTGAAAAATTTTCCCAGTGTCTGTTGGTGCAAATGATCCACAGTAACCCTGTCGTTCCCATGTTTCTCAGGGTGGATTGGATGTTGCTGTACCAGGGAATGATGGTGCTGGCTGCAAATCAAGTGTGGTGGACCTGGGAGGTAGAGGACATCTTTCAAAAAGTGAAGAAAGGAGAGAAGCACGCTCTGAGGAACTACGCTGACAAAATGCACCAGCAGATTGATGAGCTGGTAACACGCATCACTCAACCTTTGAAGAAAAATGACAGACGAAAGATCAACACTGTGCTTATCATCGATGTCCATGCAAGAGACATTGTGGACAGCTTTGTACGAAACAGGTAAACTTAACATTTGCACATCCCGTTTGTATAGGTAAGTGCTTTTAATGGCGACTTCATTGTAATAAAAGGATTAAACTAATATTGTAATCAATTTCCAGCATAATGGATGCACAAGAATTTGAGTGGGAAAGCCAACTAAGATTCTACTGGATCCGTAAACATGACAACCTATTTGTGCACCAGTGCAGTGCTTCGTTCTCTTATGGCTATGAATACATGGGGCTGAACGGTCGATTGGTTATAACCCCACTGACAGACCGGATCTACCTCACTCTCACGCAGGTCTGAAACATATAGTAAATTCGTAACTAAACAGGGACATATAAAATGTTCTGTTTGCTTGTTTTGACAGTATTTGTACATGTGGATGCGTATTTCTGATGCAGGCCCTCTCCATGTACTTGGGTGGAGCTCCTGCTGGGCCGGCTGGCACAGGAAAGACAGAATCCACCAAAGATCTGGCTAAAGCTTTAGGCCTGCTCTGTGTGGTTACAAACTGTGGTGAGGGAATGGACTACATGGTAAGAAGCCTATACTTGAAAAACTGACAGCTACTGAAAAATGTGGCATTTTCCACAACTGCTGTACCTATGTGGAAAAAATACAGCAAAGAATGTTTCATTTGACTCTACCTGTTTGTTTGAATCCCTTTTCTCTTTGTGTGCAGGCTGTGGGTAAGATCTTCTCTGGCCTCGCCCAGTGTGGAGCTTGGGGCTGCTTTGATGAGTTCAATCGCATTGATGCCTCAGTATTGTCAGTCATCTCCTCCCAAATCCAGACCATCCGCAACGCTCTCATTCTGCACCTTAAAAGGTTTCTTGTAAGTCTGTTGCAGGGATGTACAACCAGTTATAAAATGCAATGAAAATAGTTCCATCTTCATTACACATTCAAGGATATTTCATAAAGATTGAAGTTCACTTCATTGATGATAATTTTAAAAATTTAAATCTATTAATTTGTTATACAGTAATGGCTTTGTCTCCCTGGGAGAGTTTAAATCTCTGATCAAAAGATGTGCAATAGAGGAGTGCAGTTGCTATTCCGATTTTGTTTAGTGCATCTTAATCTCTTGGTTCTTTTGATTTGCTTTTGTTACATGTCAGCTGGTGTCATGGTCAGTTTTATCATCTTTTGTAACTTTAGGGCTGTGGGCCTTCTCAGCTAGGGCTCTCTCAAAAAAGTGATTTTTGTCTCACAGTACTTCCTGGTTAAAAAAAAAGGTTACATAAGATAAATTTGCATTTTTTAGCCAGTGTGCAGAAGAGTTGTTGACTTTAATTCTGCCTAAATAACCCCTTTTTCAATATTCCTATCAGTTTGAAGGGCAAGAGATCAGCCTGGACGACCGCATGGGGATTTTCATCACCATGAACCCTGGTTATGCAGGACGTACAGAGCTGCCAGAATCAGTCAAAGCCCTCTTCAGGCCTGTGGTGGTCATTGTACCTGATCTGCAGCAGATCTGTGAGATTATGCTCTTCTCTGAGGGCTTCCTAATGGCAAAGGTGACAGATGCATAGACTAATCACAAATGACATTGTTTATCGTTTAACTGATGCTGTCATATCATGAATCATGTACATGCATTTCTATAACAACTCATATTGTTGTTCTCAGGTAGTGTGAGAATGCAAATATGATTTACAATGAAACATTTTCTATTTTTAAGCACTAAATCACAATACTGTCAGTTTGTATGTCAGTTTCTAAAAAGATTATGTTTTTACTTTTGTGCATTTTAGGTGCTAGCAAAGAAGATGACGGTACTTTATAAGCTGGCTCGAGAGCAGCTGTCCAAGCAGTCTCACTATGACTTTGGCCTACGAGCTTTGAAGTCTGTCCTCGTGATGGCAGGAGAGTTGAAGAGAGGCTCACCAGACCTCAGTGAGGTAGCGACCAAATAACATTTTTTATGTTTCTCATTTTCACATATTCAATAAAAAAATCGAAGGAGTTGTTTGTGATCTTTCAGGAATAGAATGAAAGATGATTGCTGTTGGAAAAATATTCCTAGATGTCACAGAGAACATGAAAGTTTTACTGCGCTTCATAAGTTTGTATGAATTATTGGCAGCTGTCCGAACTAAAAGCCGTTTCTAGTTAAATTACCCTCACTCAATCCCCTATTAAAAATCTAAAGTTTTAATGGGTGCTTCTTTGCTGATGAAGAACAGGTTATGTTGGTGTAAAATGCTGTTTTAGTCTTGAACTGTTTTCCAGTTTAATCTCTGTGAAATAAAATCTCCTTCTTTTGTCACTTACTATCTGTATTTCTGTCTTTCCTCTCCCCAGGATGTGGTGTTGATGCGTGCTCTCAGGGACATGAACCTGCCAAAGTTTGTGTTTGAAGATGTCCCCCTGTTCCTTGGACTGATCTCAGATCTGTTCCCTGGCCTGGACTGCCCTCGCGTTCGCTATCCTAACTTCAACGATGCTGTGGAACAGATCCTCCAGGACAACAAATATGTCATGCTGCCTAACCAGGTGTTATATCTGGGTTTGACATCTGATCCGCTGAATTGCTCTCAAGATTTAGTTTCAGTGTGTGAGTTTCTACAGTAGTTGCTGATACCCTGTTCTTTGTCCTGTCTGTGGTTTCAGGTGGATAAAGTGGTACAGATGTATGAGACGATGATGACCAGGCACACGACTATGGTTGTGGGACCAACGGGTGGAGGGAAATCAGTTGTGATCAGCACATTATGCCAAGCTCAGACCAAGTCAGTGTCAGTTTACATTACCTTCCTGATCTTTTGTATGACTAGTAGTAACCTTCATTTCATCTCATCGTTAGATTGGGATTGCAAACCAAACTTTATCCCCTGAACCCTAAAGCCATGAGTGTCATTGAACTTTACGGTGTTCTGGACCCTGACACTCGAGACTGGACTGATGGGATCTTATCCAACATCTTCCGTGACATCAACAAACCTACTGAGAAAAAGGAACGGCGGTAAAAAGTTTGAAGTTCAAGGAGAAATTTGATGAGCATGCGCAATATGCCAGATAAACCATTTATACAATCAAACATTAGAGTAGAAGGAGACAGAGTTTTTGTGAAACACTGCATAACGGCAGGATCTTTGACTGACAGGTACATCCTGTTTGACGGGGATGTGGATGCTCTGTGGGTTGAGAACATGAACTCAGTGATGGATGACAACAAGCTCCTCACTCTCGCTAATGGAGAACGGATCCGTTTACAGGGCCACTGTGCCCTGCTGTTTGAGGTTTGTCTGAATTTAAAACCATTTTCTGCACTTTTTGCCAAGCAACTTTCAGAACATTTTGTAATGAAATTTTGCTGTCTTAGGTTGGAGATCTGCAATATGCTTCCCCTGCTACTGTTTCCCGCTGTGGGATGGTTTTTGTTGACCCTAAAAACCTGCGATATACCCCATTCTGGCAGAGATGGGTGAACAACAGACCGGTCAAGGTATAAGAAAAAATATATTTACTATTTGATAACTGTACGTGTTTATAATTTGATAATATTATCTCGACAATGTCTTTTCTAGGAACAAAAAGTACTAAACAAACTGTTTGAGAAATACGTGCACAGCTCCATTGACATGATTGTGGATGGTATTGTTGATGGAAAACAAGGTCAGAAACTGAAGACTGTTGTCCCTCAGACAGATCTCAATATGGTAGGTTAATCTCATCCGTCTCGAATGTCCTGCAGTACCTGCGTTATTGTACGTAAGCTGAGAGACCTGAATGAAGTTTGGTATCCGCACATATTCAGAATACTCGAAATGACTGCGTGTGTATTGACGGTGTGTTCAGGTGACTCAGTTGTGCTTGACATTGGACGCGCTGCTTGAGAGTGAGAGCAGCAGTGCTGAAGTCCTGGAATGTTACTTTCTGGAAGCTCTGTACTGCTCACTGGGGGCCACACTACTGGAGAGCAGCAGGGTCAAGTTTGATGAGTTCATCAAAAAGCTTTCCTGCTTAACTACAGTGCATGATGAGAAAGCCCTGGCTGGACCTGGAGAGATCCCAGGTAAAGAGCAAACATTTGTCCTTTTGTTGAATTTATCCTGCATTATTAAGACTGTGTGTTTGTATGTATACCCATTTCAGGTTCACTTTAAATGTGGGTTACATGTAATATTACATTGCAGAGATTATATAATATGAGATTTTAAAAAATAGTTCCTTGTCATTGAGAGTTAATAAATTTTTTTATTGTTTGGGGTTTAAGTAATGAAGAAACCAAACCTATTTCAAAATATAAGTTTATTCCTTACAAGAATTTATGCCAGTGGGTTTTATTGTGTCACTTATTACTGATAGCAAAGTGACTGCATCCATACAGGATACCTGCCATCTCTGTATGAGTTCCATTTTGATGGAGCACAGGAGAAGTGGATACCCTGGAGCTCCCTGGTGGCCAAATACATTCACAACCCTGAAATGAAGTTTGCTGATATCCTCGGTAAGATCTGTGGTAGCTGTGAAGCGAAGACAAATTAAGATTTAAACTTTTTTTAGCCTTGATTCCTTCCTGCTTCCCTCATATTTTTTGCTCCAGTGCCAACTATTGACACGACGAGAGCCGGCTGGATCCTGGAACAGATGGTGAAGATAAAGAGGCCAGTGCTATTGGTAGGAGAGTCTGGCACTTCCAAGACTGCCACTATTCATAACTTCCTGAAGAATGTGAATGCAGATACAAAGGTAAGTTTGACATCTAACCATACATGTGTGCATTTCTTGTGTCGCTTGAGTTTAACTGTCTCGCTTTCCGTTTATAGAATACTCTGATCATCAACTTCTCATCCAGAACGACTTCAATGGACTTGCAGAGAAACCTGGAGGCCAATGTGGAGAAAAGGACCAAAGAGATCTACGGCCCTCCTATGGGGAAGAGACTGCTGGTCTTTATGGATGACATGAATATGCCAAAGGTACCTCGTTCAGGAAAGTGTTTTATTTTCTCCACTGTGCTGGGTAATAAGCATTTGTGTGTTTGAAATTTCTGTAATGGACTTGTCCAGGTGGATAGTTATGGCACACAGCAGCCTATTGCACTTCTGAAGCTGCTGTTGGACCGAGGAGGCATATATGACAGAGGAAAAGAGCTTAACTACAAAATCCTGAAGGACCTTGGCTTTATTGCTGCCATGGGAAAGGCAGGAGGTGGGAGGAATGAGGTGGATCCTCGCTTTGTCTCCCTCTTCAGTGTCTTCGGCATTCCCTTCCCCACAGTGGAGTCCCTCCACCTGATCTATGCTTCCATTATCAAAGGCCATACCAGGGTGAGTATCTCTTTTTCAGATCAATCAGTCTCAGCAAATATTGTCTCCTTGTTGTCTCCTTTCATTACACAGTTATCTTTGCTAAAAGATTTCTAGATAATAGTGTAATTTCTATAGAAAATTTAAAAAAATAAAAATAAAAATGCTATCCGTAAAATTCATGTTTAATTTTGTGTGTTTTGTTTCTGTTTTGGCAAATTAGTTATAGTTAAAATACAAATGTAGAAAAGTGGTGAAAGTCTGACTATAACTGTATTGTATGTTGTTCTTCTGCTGAAGTGTCAACCAGATCACATGTATCCATATTTCATTTTTATATCACAGTCATTATTAATATATCGTGCAACCCTAATCTCAATCCTCCATGTCACTCAGACCTAATAAACCTGATAACCTATTTTAGCAATTTGAGGATGTCATCCAGAAGGTTTGTGATAAAGTCACCTTCTGCACACTGGAACTCTACAACACCATCATCAAAGATCTGCCACCGACTCCCTCCAAGTTCCACTACATCTTTAATCTGAGGGACTTGTCCAGAGTCTACAATGGACTGACCCTCACCAAACCTGACAGGTCTGACTGGCTCATTCACTCTAGTGACAGAATTAGCACAGACGTATATATCTCAATGTCTTCTCTTTCCCTGATTTCTCTCAAACAGGTTTTCCACCGTAGCCCGATTTGTGCGTGTTTGGAGGAACGAGTGCCTGAGAATCTTCCATGACAGACTCATTGATCAAACTGACAAAACTTTGGTAATAATTTCTAATAAATAAAATGTGTGTAAATACAAATGTAGAACCAGAATCTACTGTATTAAATAGTTCTTTAGTGCCACAGTTCTCAGCTGTGTTTTTGCCTCCAGGTTCAAGGCCACATAAAGAACCTGATTGAGGAGCATTTCAAGTCAGAAACAGAGGCAGTCATGAGAGACCCAATTCTGTTTGGAGACTACAGAACAGCCCTCAGTGACACTGAACCAAGGGTCTATGATGACATACAAGACTACGATGTTTCAAAAGACCTGTTTCAGGTATTGTCAAGTCCTTAACTGTGTTACTGACAGTGATGGTGGCCTCAGTCTATTGTTCTTTCTGGAATACGTTAGTAAATTAATATAGCCACAGTTTTTTGGACATTTGGAACAATTATTTGCTGCCTTGTCTTATGTCTTTTGAAAGACCACTGTTCTTTGTCACTCTGCAGATGATTCTAGAGGAATACAATGAGAACAAGTCGACGATGAATCTCGTACTGTTTGATGATGCTCTGGAACATCTGACTCGAGTTCACCGCATTATTCGCATTGATCGTGGGCACGCACTGCTTGTCGGTGTCGGGGGCTCTGGCAAGCAGTCCCTCACTAAACTTGCTGCCTTCGCTGCTGGCTGTGAGGTTGTAAATACATACATGTTTATAAAGAAAAATGTCTTATCCTGTATACTACAATTACAGTTAAAGCAGCACAAATAGACTTTATTATCATGTTCACCACTAGGTGACACTGTCGACCTATGTGGAAGCAGCGGTCTTGCAACGGAAAAGACACTGAAGAAGAGAAATAGAAAAAGAAGTTGTAGTTTGCAAGGTTAACCCAAATGAAATAAACAAATTTGCATCTGTTTGTCCCAGGTGTTTGAGATAGCACTGAGCAGAGGATACAGTGAGTCAAACTTCCGCGAAGACCTGAAAACACTGTACTTGAAGCTCGGCATTGAAAAAAAGAAGACAGTATTCCTCTTTACTGATGCTCATGTTGCTGAGGAAGGCTTCTTGGAACTCATTAACAACATGCTCACCTCAGGTTGGATGTCACGCTAACCTCCTGACCCACACTTGGTTTATCGTTCTTTAAAGTTACAGCTGTCGTACTCGTATTGTGCTCTCACTTTAAAGGCATTGTTCCTGCGTTGTTCCCTGATGATGAGAAGGAATCAGTTCTCAACCAACTTCGCGATGAGGCTCTTAAAATGGGAGCAGGACCTTCTAAAGAGAGCATATGGCAGTACTTTGTCAACAAGAGTGCCAACAACCTACATATTGTTTTAGGTATGTCTCCAGTGGGAGACACCCTGAGGACACGCTGCAGGAACTTCCCAGGTGACATATATGGTCAAACTTCACTTGGCTTGATATAATTTCAGATTTTATTTTTACTAACTGTGTGTACTCTTGTTTTAGGCCTGATGAACAACACTGTGATAGATTGGTTCCTGCCGTGGCCTCCACAGGCGTTACTTGCAGTGGCTCAGTCCTTCCTTGGTTTGAAATCACATACATTTAAAGTTTTTTTTGATGAATTTGTCACAGAACACTGTCTTTCTTTACTTATTGCAGTTGTGATGAGGCCAATATCTTCTTTTGTCTTTCTACAGGTGAGAATCCAATGATTCCTGAGGCACACTCTGCAGCAGTTGTAGATCATGTATGCATGGTCCATAGCTCCGTGGGTGACTACAGCAAACTATTCCAGCAAAAACTCAGACGTTGCAACTTTGTTACTCCAAAGAACTACTTAGACTTTATTAGCACCTATTCTAACCTCTTGAAAGAAAAGAATGACTACATCCTGGGTGAGGAGATGAACATACATTCCATGCATCTGTTGGATGGCTTAGGCTGGTGCTAAAACTTGTTCTCTTCTCTAGCTCAGTGCAAACGTCTAGAGGGAGGTTTAGATAAACTGAAGGAAGCCAGTGAACAGCTGGCTGAACTGAATGTCAAACTTGCTGATCAGAAGGTGGTCCTCGCTGAAAAGTCCACAGCTTGTGAAACCCTGCTGAATGAGATTGTCACAAACACAAGCGCAGGTCAGTGAATACCTGCATGTCTTAACTTGTGCCCATAATAAAAACTGTGTCTTCTAGTCTACTGAAACTAAGCACCGCTATTACAAACCACTTGTCTATAACTTTTCCTTCTAGCTGAGGAGAAAAAGACTCTGGCAGAAGATAAAGCCAAAGAGATTGAGGAGCAGAACAAAGTCATTGCTGTTGAGAAGAGAGAAGCTGAAAGTTCTCTGGCTGAAGCTCTGCCAGCATTAGAAGCAGCACGCAGTGCCCTGCAAGATCTGGAAAAATCTGATGTCACGGAGATCCGGTAAACTTCTCTCCTCCCTCAGAACATCATTCTCATTCTGTTGTTGAAAAAATAGCTACAAAATTATTGACAAGCTTGCCTTTCTAAATGGTTAGATAATCAAGGTCATCTGTAACGCAGATACCCATACTGAACCTCTGTCAAGAAAATAGAGTATAATCCAAAACATACCACTAAGGGGGTGATATTCTAGAAACTTTAATCTAGCATGGATCAATCATGCAAGACCAAGACTTAATCCATTAAGAAAAAATGCTATATATGCGTGTACCGAAGCATGTGTTTTTGGTGACAGAAGAAGCAAAGTTAAGTCATCCATTAATCAATCCTCTCCCTCTATCTGACTTTTCCTGCTTGTCCACTGTGCAGCTCTTTTGCCAAACCACCCAAACAAGTACAGGTAGTTTGCGAGTGCATCCTGGTGCTGCGCAACTACAAAGAAATCAATTGGCAGTCAGCCAAGGGGATGATGTCAGAGGCTAACTTCCTGCGCTCACTGATGGAGATGGACTGTGATTCCATACAAAACAACCAGGTCAGGACTGTAAAAGGTGAGTTGACTTCATGCTCGATGGAAATTTACCATTAAGACCGCAAATAATAATACCCATGGACACATTACAGTGGGTTTTGTATTTGCCAAATACTCCACAGTTGTTTTCTTTGCACTTTCATCTGGCTAGGCTTTCTAAAGAACCTCCAGACAAGCTTTGAGGAGATGCAAGCCATCAGTAAGGCTGGATCAGGAATGTTCAAGTTTGTCGAGGCAATCATGGGTTACTGTGATGTTGCCAGGGAGATAAAACCCAAGAGAGAGAAGGTAATGTAAGTTTTAGAAGTGCTATTGCTCAATGCTAAATTGGAAGAAGCATAGATTAAACAGCCGTGTTGTCATATTATTTTTAGGTGGCACGCCTAGAGAAGAACTTCTTTCAGAGTAAGCAGGAGTTGGAGAGCATTCAAAGTGAGCTTAGCGGCATCCAGAAAGAGTTGCAGGCTCTTGGAGAGAAGTACCAAGCTGCTATTGAGGAGAAACAGCTGCTACAGGAGGAGGCTGAGGTCATGGAGAGGAGGCTGATAGCTGCTGACAAACTTATCTCTGGCCTGAGCTCTGAAAATGAACGGTGAGGTTGTACAAAAATGCAACACTTGCAATTATGAAAGTCACCACCCTTCTAAAAGTTGTTTCTTCTTTTTAATCTCCTTTCCTTCATCACATTTCATCTCCACCTCTCTCTTTCTCTTCTACTCTCTCTTGTAATGTATCACAACTTAGGTGGACAAACGATTTAGATGAGCTGAAGCAACGGCGCGTGCGTCTCCTGGGTGACTGCCTGCTTTGTGCTGCTTTTCTGAGCTATGAAGGGGCCTTCAGCTGGGACTTCAGGAATGAAATGGTGTACCAAACTTGGGTTCAGGATGTCCAGGAGAGAGGCATCCCCTTGAGCCAGCCTTTCAAATTGGAGAACCTTCTTACTGATGAGGTAGAAATAAGCAGGTGAGGATTGTGTGCTCACAGCATGTAGAAACTTCAAGTATGAGAAGACAATGTATTGTACATTATACATTTGCTATTTTGAATGATAGGAATTAGTTTGTTTGTTGTGTTTGGTTTGGCTGCATTCAGCTGACTACAGTGAACTATGAGGCTAACTATAAATGCTAAAAAAAAAACAAAAAACCTTGTGACAGATGGGGCTCAGAGGGTTTGCCTCCAGATGAACTGTCTGTGCAGAATGGAATCCTCACAACGAGAGGGAGCCGCTTTCCCATGTGTATTGATCCTCAACAACAAGCACTCAATTGGATTAAGAAAAAGGAAGAAAATAACAACCTCAAGGTACATAAAGTTTCATGCCTATACACGTTTCAGAATGGTTGCTTTAGGCGGCCTTCCACTGCTCCAGAATGACAAGCGACCATGACTGTGTAATCATCCTTTTTCCCCCAGGTCTCATCTTTCAACGATCCAGACTTCCTGAAATGCCTAGAGATGGCCATCAAGTATGGCTTCCCATTCCTTTTCCAAGATGTGGATGAGTACATCGACCCAGTGATTGACAATGTCCTGGAGAAGAATGTAAAAGGAGCAGAGGGCAGACAGGTCGTCACGCTGGGGGACAAGGAGGTGGACTATGATCCCAACTTTAAACTGTACCTCAACACCAAACTGGCTAACCCTAAATATACTCCATCGGTGTTTGGAAAAGCCATGGTCATTAACTATACTGGTAAGATCTTGTTGCATGGCAACCATAATTTCTGTCAGTTTCATGTGCCAATATGGTGTTTAGGTGGTGAGTGAATGGCTAAAGGAAAAACACATTGTAAAGTGCTTTGGAACCTAAGATTTAAAAAGTGTGTACTGTTTAACATTTCGTTTGAACAGCAGGAAATAAATTGTTTTCCTGTTTGCTTCTGTCCATTTATGTTATCTGTGTTTTGTGCAGTGACCCTTAAGGGTCTGGAGGACCAGCTGCTGAGTGTTCTCATGGGCTTTGAGAAGAAGGAGCTGGAAGAGCAGCGTGAACGCTTGATCCAAGAGACAAGCAGCAATAAGAAGCTGCTGAAAAACCTCGGAGACTCCTTGCTCAGAGAGCTGGCCACATCTACAGGAAACATGTTGGATAACACAGAGCTCATTAACACATTGGAGGAAACAAAGTCAAAAGCCAGTGAGGTCAGTCTGGCTTAAACAAGCGTCAATGAACTTACACTAGGAAGGTAATTTTAGCAACATCTCTAATCCTAGTTTTTTCCTTGTTTGACAATGTGATCATCAGGTATTTGAGAAACTACAGTTGGCTGAGAAGACAGCGATGGACATTGATAAACTCAGAGATGGGTACCGACCTGCAGCCAAACGTGGTGCTATCCTGTTTTTTGCGCTCACAGAAATGGCTCTGGTGAACAGCATGTATCAGTACTCACTGGCCTCATACCTGGAAGTGTTTGACTTTTCACTGCAAAAATCTCAACCGGAAATTGTCCTTCACAAAAGACTCGACAACATCATAAACACTCTGACATACAGTGTTTATAACTATGGCTGCACAGGTAAAAAAATAAATAAATCAAATAGCATATTAATGAATAGTGGAATGAATGGGAACACAATTCAGTTTATGATTATATATCTGACTGTATATCCCTAGGGCTGTTTGAGAGGCACAAGTTGCTCTTTTCCTTTAACATGACCATCAAGATTGAGCAGGCAGAAGAGAGGGTACCTCAGGACGAGCTGGAGTTCTTTATCAAGGGTAAGAGATCCAGAGAAGTGGAACTCCTCTTAAATATTTTAGTTCATTACAGTGATCAGAGACATATGCACACAATGTTCAAAGCAGATTTTCATGTTTTTCCACTTCAAGGTAATCTTTCCCTGGAAAAAAGCCAACGCAAAAAGCCTTGTGACTGGCTTCAGGATCAGGGCTGGGAGGACATAGTGAAACTCGCAGAGCTCTTTCCTGACCCATTTGGCTCTCTGCCTGATGACATTGAGAAAAATTCCACTGACTGGAAATCTGTAGGTGTCCACAGGGTCAGAAATCACTATAGAGATGTTACTGAGTCAGCTGAGAGGTTAACTGTCATTCTTTTTCTCTTCAGTGGTATGACCTGGATGGACCAGAAGAAGCTCCATTTCCCATGAAATATAAGGACAACCTGTCCGACTTCCAGAAGCTGCTGTTACTGCGCTGCTTTCGTGTTGATCGAGTCTACAGAGCCGTGACGGACTATGTCTCTGCTACCATGGGAGAGAAGTGAGACGGTTTCTATTGCAATTATGCAGTTAAAGTAACAAAAACTTGTATTGCACAAAAGTTTTAGGCACAGCAAGTAACGAGAAGATGCCTTTAAAAAAGATGCCTTGAACAGTTCTTATTTTAACAATTATCCTTATACAGAATGCAGTAAACAAAAAAAAAAAAACCTAAATCAAATTCCCCTTTAAAGCGGCACCAATTTCCACAGTTTTGTGCTCAATTTTTAAGGTACATGGCAGGAAGGTTGTTCTGACTGTTCCACAGTTCTGTTGAACATTTAGGTTGTCTCAGAATTGTTTGTCTCTTCATGTACACATCTGTCTCTTGAGGCTGACTCACCGATGAAGCACAAGCTGATTCTTTGTACTTCCTGTTGCTTAAGATAGCTCTTTATGACTCTAGCTGTATGTTTGAGGTCTTGTCATGCTGCAGAAGGAATTTGAATCAGATGCCTCCTTCGTGGTCGTCTCTTAGAGATAAAAATCTGAACAGCAAGTGTCTGAAACTTTTCCATAGACTTGAATACTTTATATACAGTGTGTGTGAGGTTAACTTGCCTAACCAGAATAATGTGAAAGAATTTACAGATATATGTAGCTATTTAAACAGAACTCAATCAGTCCCTGGTTTTCCCACACGTTTCCTTGTGTTTCTGCTCAGATATGTCCAGCCTCCTGTGATCAGCTTTGATTCAATTCATGAGCAGAGCACACCTTTCTCCCCCATTGTCTTCATCCTGAGCCCGGGCTCCGACCCAGCGAGTGATCTCATGAAACTAGCAGAAAGATCCGGCTTTGGAGGCAGCAAGTTCAAGTTCCTTGCGATGGGCCAAGGCCAAGAGAAGGTACCGAATACTTCTTACGCATGTCACAGCTATAACCTGTCAAGTGTGGTCATGTGAAATAATTATAGGTATCACTAAGTAATCACACTAAATAACAATAAAACGTGAAGAAGTTAAAGTAATTGTCCTCTGTTCCCTGTGATAAAGGTGGCGCTAGATTTGCTTGAGAAGGCGGTGTCGTGGGGTCAGTGGTTGTTGCTACAGAACTGCCACTTGCTGGTGAAGTGGCTAAAGGAGCTGGAGAAGGCCTTAGAAAGAATCACCAAGCCCAACCCCAACTTCCGCTTGTGGGTCACCACCAACCCCATCAAAGATTTCCCCATTGGCATCCTGCAAAAGTCCCTAAAGGTTGAACACATTTTCTCTTTATCTTCCATAGTGTTTCCTTTGGCGTTCTTATAGATAACGGGGCTAAGATTTTAAGTTTGCAGCAGATGCGAGGATTTTTCCAGTATGTTCTTTTCAATCTATGTGTGGGAATGTGATGTTGTTGCATTTTCAGTACAAAAAGGTGACGGAAATGTTGCATACTTCCTACACTTTTTTTTTATTTTTATTTTTTAAGTAACTAGTAAGTTGTCTCCCTAAATCTGCCTTTTTAACAAATGCATAATCATTTGTAAAAATTATTAGAACAAGAGAATCCACACTAAAAACATTGTTGTGTATGCGTTACTTTTATCTATATTTTTCTGTTTTATATAAAAATATGTTTTTTAAGTTTGAAAGCAGGAGTCCTACAATAATAACAGAGAGGATTTTTCTTTTTTTTTTTTTTTGGTGTGTTTACATGTGCTTTAATATTGTGTGCAGGTAGTGACAGAGCCTCCCAACGGTCTCAAGCTGAACATGAGAGCCACATACTCCAAAATCTCCAATGAGTCCTTGACAGCTTGTCCACACCCTGAATTCCGCAGCCTGGTCTTTGTCCTGGCCTTCTTCCACGCCGTGGTCCAAGAGAGACGCAAGTACGGAAAGATGGGCTGGAATGTCCCGTACGATTTCAGCGAGTCTGACTTCTTTGTAAGTGGTGCGGGAGTCTAACGATAGGTTGGGGGGAAAAAATCCTTCTTTTCTGATTTTTATTCTCCATTTAAATATATTATATTGAATAGCATTGGTTGTGTCTCATTTTTCAGTTGTTTAACCAATGCAGCTTTGCTCAACAGGTGTGTATGGAGATTCTGAACACCTACCTGACAAAAGCTCATGACCAAGGAGACAGCAACATACCCTGGGGAAGTCTTAAATACCTGATTGGGGAGGTTAGAATAATCTGATTGTGTTTCCTATTGTATGTTGTAACGGTTTTGTATTTCCAATATCCCATTAGCAAGTGCTGCAAGTTTAACAAGTCTGCATAACGTTTCATCAGGTGATGTATGGTGGGCGAGCTATAGACAGCTTTGACCGCAGGATCCTGACTGTCTACATGGATGAGTACCTCGGAGACTTCCTCTTCTACACCTTTCGTCAGTTCCACTTCTTCAGCAACAAAGACGTTGATTATAAGATCCCTCCAACTGGGCCAAAGACAGTATATGTTGGTCAGTTCCTGTTTTCACGATTTAAGTTTTCTAACTTAAAAAAAAGTTCATCACTCACAGCTTTATCTTGTTATTTATTACAGATGAGATTGAGAGCATGCCTCTGGCGAACACACCAGAGGTAATGGGTCTTCATTCCAATACAGAGATAAAATACTACACACAAGCAGTTAAAGAGATGTGGACTCACCTAATAGACCTCCAGCCTCAGACAGGTGTGATTTACTACTGTTCATTAACATATTATAGTTGAAACGTGTATCACTGTTTTTCAGTTTTCTCACTGAGTTCAGAGTAGAGGAGCCTCTAGAAGTAATATGTGCTATTTTTCAGAAGTAGAAGCTGTTCCATCCCTTTGAAGGACGTATGCCTCATTCTCTTTGCCGCCACAAGTGCTTTCTCCTAATTGGCCTTTATACGCTCTCTCATGTCTCAGGTGAATCTGGTGGAAGCATCAGCAGGGATGAATACATCAGCCAGGTGGCCCAGGACATTCAAAACAAGCTGCCCAAGTTATTCGACATGGACGTGATCCGTAAAAAGTTTGGCGCTGACATTTCTCCAACCTCGGTGGTTCTGCTTCAAGAACTGGAGCGCTTCAACAAGCTGGTGGTCCGCATGCAGCACTCCCTGGCTGAGCTGCAGAGGGTGAGGAGGGAAAGCCGAGGACAATAAGATATCGGAGAAAAGAGCAGAAGAGTGTTGTGTCTTTGTGCTTCACTCCAATTTGTTGATTCTCTTGTGTCCCGTAGGCCTTGGCTGGTGAGGTGGGCATGAGCAGTGAGTTGGATGAGGTGGCTCGGGCCCTTTTTAATGGTCACATTCCTGCCATTTGGAAGAAGTTGGCACCTGATACTCTCAAGTCCCTCGGCAACTGGATGAGCCATTTCAAGAGGCGTTATGAACAGTACAGCTATTGGGTAAGGACAAGCATATATAATCACACATTACGGTATGTAGTCTGTATTATTCTGACATTAATTCATAGTCAGTGAATGAGTTTTTAACAATTTAACTTCTTTTCATTTTAGTTTTATTCAATATTTTTTTGTTTGTTTGTTGTTTTGTTTACATATCTTTTTGCTTCTTGCTTGCGCATGTGTGTATCTTTTGTCGACCAGGTGGATGAGGGGGAGCCAAAAGTCATGTGGTTATCAGGACTCCATATCCCAGAGTCTTACTTGACTGCTCTGGTCCAAGCTGCATGCAGGAAAAATGGTTGGCCTCTGGATCTTTCCACGCTGTACACTGAAGTGACGCAGTACCGCAGTGAGGAGGAAGTCAGTGACAGACCCAGACAGGGTAATGAAATGATGCTCTTCACATGGAGCACCATCAGTGATTAGGTCTAAGGAGTGACTGACAGTCTTACTCCCTGCAGGTTGTTTTGTGTCTGGCCTGTATCTGGAGGGAGCAGACTGGGACATGGAGAAGGGCTGCTTAGTGAGGAGTAAACCAAAAGCTCTGGTTGTCGAACTGCCCATCCTCAAAGTCATCCCCATAGAGGCACGGTGCCTCAGCTTACAGGTGTGGACAAGAGGAAACACCGACTTCCTTACTGCACTGTGGTTCTCCATTTGGATCTTTCTCCCTAACAGGCGTGTATTTGTGTGTTTTGTACTTTAGAATACGCTGCGGACCCCCGTGTACACCACGTCCTTGCGGAGGAATGCAATGGGTGTGGGGTTGGTGTTTGAGGCCGACCTGTTCACCACCATGCACATCTCCCACTGGGTGCTCCAGGGAGTCTGTTTGTGCCTCAACACCGACTGAAGACGACCCTCAGCCTCACTGAGCTTCACACAGTTTGTTCAGAAATGTTCATTAATAACAGTGATGCCTGATGTTTGCATGTTTAGAAAAAATCTCATTAGCAGTTTGCATTAAATAAAACACTTGCTTTAATATAATTTGCGTGTCATATATATTTCTTTAATATATTCAGAGAGAGTCATGGAATTGTTTTGGCCAATGATGTTCTTTGCTTTCATCATTCTGTCAGTAGATGGCAGCACATAACAGAACTGAGCTCTGCATTCTGGTCAGCAGTTAGGCAGATTTCTTTTTGACATTATAGTCTGAGAACTAAAAGACAAACTGAAAGTCTAAGGCTGTTTGTTAATGCACAAATGTTTGTGTAGTATTGTGCACATGCTTACACGTGCAGAATATTTCTGCTGAGGTTGTAAAGGGACGACGCTCTGCTGCATACACTGGAAACAGCAACAGTGATCGAAGGCTTCTAAAGTTTTCCACTTCATCCAAGTATCTTTTTTAGCTTTTCCCCGCAGTATTGGTAGCTGTAATACTGTTTTATTATAATATCTAACCAACAGATCTAGTGCAGCACTGAGTAATCGAGGCTGCTGAGGTCAGCATGCCAAAGCAGGTGAGGCTTCCTCTAAAAATTAGACAGCCCCGGAGGATCTGGCAGCTGGTGCGGCAGTGAGGTCACAGACACACAGAAATAAAAACTGCAAAAGTTTTGAGCAGTGACACGTGCAACATACATCATGTAGCCTCAGCTGTGAGAGTGCAGCTGTAATCAGGGATTTGCTGGTTAGACTAAACTGTGGCCTACAACGGAAATCATAGTAATGCTACAAGCAGCAACATGAAAAAGTTACATTTTCTTAAGTCCCTGCCCTTATATGAGATCACCATCTCGCCTCTCGTTGCCATATTGTGTAGCCTGAAAGGGTCTCCTCTGAATGGCAGAGGGTAAAGGTTAGACAGACCCTTTCTCAGCTTTAACTGGTACAACTATCATAAAGAGTGAAGATAAGGACATGTTTATGACCAAACACAGGAGGGGAGGAATTGTGTTCCCCTGTTGAAAAGAGGGAAAGAATGGTGAGTTGTAGTGTTTAATGAACCTGCAAAGATCTTCAGTAAATGGACACCTACACAGACAATAGGTAGTGCAGCTCTTTCAGTCAGTGCAATAAAGGGGAAGGGAATTATGGACGCAGGAGAGCAACTGCTCAAGAAATGACAGATAAGGGAAAAAAAAAACCTCTCTGTGGAGCTGATCCCCGTCTCCCTCCTCAGAGGTCACAATTATTTTCAGCTGCTCGTGTCTGCAGGGATTTACATTACCCCTAAACTGCTCCGGTTCCTGCTTGGCACTACCGCCTGAGCTCAGTGGCCTCATAAAACGCCAAGAGTGCCCTGAAACAAAAAAAACAAAACAAAAAAAAAAACTCTGACACATCATTTTCCAGCTCCCCCACCTCCTCCAATTCCAAAGTTTCCATGTGTTGTGATTATGAGCAGGTGGGCTCGCTCAACCCCAATAAAGTGCCTGCACTGTTTCCCTCCTCCTCCCCGTGGTATAGAGGGTGATTAGTGCCAATCTGAATGCCCTTCTGTGAGTGTCAAAGTGTTAACACTATCTCTCAGTAGCTGAGAACTTGAACTAAACTATAGTGGACTTGCCAGTTGCGTGAGCTCAGAAGCTGGTGAGTCTGTTAGTCAACCACAAGCACAGGCGTTCGTCATCCGTCAAGGCCCAGGTGTGGTCGCAGTGCCAGGTGTTTGGTTTGGAGATAGATAGATAGATAGATAGATAGATAGATAGATAGATAGATAGATAGATAGATAGATAGATAGATAGTTTCACATTGTTTAAATGTCTTTCTTTTTTTAACAAGTGAAAACAAACTACAGAATCTTAAATGCAACACCTTGAGCTGCTGTTTGTTTGGTATTTTATAACCTAAATCATACATGAAGAAATAACCTTTAAGCTGCAGCCATACATTTATTAGATTCTGTAGAATTCTCAGGTACAAACTGAATTTGGTTGGACAGAACAGGAATCTCACTTTAGGACATTTTTTTCACTATTGTCTGACATTTTATAAATGAAACCCCTTTTACATTTTAATATCTCTTTTTTCTTTTTCTTTTTTAACTAGTGACAGGACAGCATCTTACATGCAACACCTTGAGCTGTTTTTTGTTCAGATGGTGTTTTTTTGTGGGTATTTTATAGACCAGATCATACATGAAAGAAATAATTGTTAGTTGCAGCCCTGTAAATATCAGATTCCGTTCTTAATCCTTACTTTGTTTGCTTTAAAATACAATAGTCATCTATATGTGGAGAGAAATGTTGAAGTATTTGTGATATTAACAATAAATTCCTTTACTGATTCATATAAATGTTAAATGTTACAGATGATGTAATGTTTTCAGCACAGTGATGGATTTTTATTTATAGGCTTTTAAATCTAACGTGTCACATCTAGTAGGACCACAACTTTGTTGGAATTAGTTTTATATTCCCTCGCGTTCGCTAAAAATTAATTACTCATCGCGGGCACAGCTCCAGTGACTTCAGAGGAACCTCGACGCGCAGCAGCCCCATAATTCATTTAGAGCAAATACGCTGCGTAAAGTGGCGTCGCCCTGAGCGCGCATTGTCCTCTGAGAGGGGTTGAAACGGGGCAGGAACAGAGAGGCAGCAGGCTGTGCTTTTAAAAGACCCGAGGAGACTATAAAGCTGGTTTCATGCCCGCTGCCGTAAAGACTCGGCTGGATACGAGCACAGACAGACAGACAGACAGACAGACGGAGGTAGGCAGAGCTCACAGAGAGGAGGGAGGACAACACTCACTCAACATTTCATTTTCATTTTCACAAGTCTGTCACACATAGAGACGCACGAGAGGTGGCTTTCCTCTGTAGTCCACTCAGGATTTTAAGGCTATAAACCAGTCAGACAGCAGCTCCAAGTGTTCTCTACTTTTAGTCAATAGGATGCGCGTCTTCTCCAGCCGACCCGGTGCAGTTTGACACATTCTGGATCCACGAGCCGGTCTTACTTTCTAACTCGGCGGAGGGAAAAGTTGGGCTCATTGAAACTGCTGTGGCCGTACTTTTGGATGCCACGGAAATGGGATCGCAGCAGCGAGAGAGCGTGTCCGCGCTTTGCAGGAAAAGTTTGCTGAGAACTGTGCTGATCCTGTGGCTCGGCACGCTGGTGGACGGGACCTGGAAGACGGGACTTTACAAAACATATTCAGCCGGGACGCAGCTGAACAGAGACCAGACCGGAGCCTCTCACACCTCAGTCTACCAGAAAAGGTAAGAGAGCATCCACCTACACCTGCAGTCTTCTTATGAGCACATAATTCCCTCCACAGTTTAAAGCTCAGGCCGCAGGATTGTGTCTTTTTGTGCGCTTTTGTCAATGCATGACTCTGCAGAGCTACTCCCATCTCCATCCATCTAGCAGGCCCCATTGTCTTCCTGACAGTTGGTTTCCTTTTTCCTGTGTTGGCAGCATTCTGCTCCCATCCTCATTGTTGTCCCACATTCTCTCCCCACTCTGAAAACACCTCCACTGTCCCTGAGCTGTGATGCTTCAGCAACATCTCCATCATGTGCTCCACCACATGAAACCTGCTTCTATTAGGGAGCAATGATTTGTGTGTTGAAGCCACAGAATAAAAAAGACGGATTAGATCTTCTCATACATGATGGATTGTCTGTGTAGCACCAGTGTTGATGACAAGTGTGTTTCTGAAGGAGAGTCACCAGACTAAACACACAGTCAAGAGCTTCTAACCAGCTCGGCTCTCCTCCTGGACACAGCCCATGTTTAGCTCGGAGACCAGCCATCGCTCAGTGACGAGAGGACCCATCTTACAAATATTTATGCTGTCAGGTTGTGTGGGCGGAAAGTGGCCCGGAGGCTGAAACCCTCTTTTCATCTGGGTGTGTCCAGGTGGCTCCTCCAGCTTCGCTCCGCTGCCTCACCTCAGTGCTCGGCTCCTCCTGTCACTCACAGCCAGAGGCTTGTGGACATGTTTACCAAACACGAGCAGCTGGGACTCCGCCGCATCTGGTGCTTGTTTTGTGGAAGAGGAGATGAGTTTACAGTCACTTCTGCTGCAGTTTGGAAGTGGCTGCAGGACGAGTGGGGCTAGAACGAGAGGAGAGCTGCTGCCGGTCGGTCTTCGGGGAGGTCAGCGGGTTTGAGGTGACACCAGAGGAGCTGAGAGTCTCAGTCCACCTGCTGTCTGACCCCGGTCCGTGAAAGAGGCAGTTTATGGTGTGTCAACAGGGCCGAAACATGGCAGCGGGATTTCAGAGAGCATGCTCCTAGCACCTTGACATTCAATCACAACAACTTGTCATCAGGATTCAGGCAAATATAATTTTAGCAAAACTACAAAAGAAATCCGCCACAGTAGAACCTTCACTAACAATGTCTCCCCATACCAACCCTGTCTTCACACAGTGATTACTCAAAATCAAAGGGGATTAACAACTCTTGAGTAATTTCTCAACCGGTGCGGTCACTCTGTGGAGGAGCTGATAAAGTGTTCGTTCACCCTTGTCGTCCTTAATGACTGTATAAGCTCAGTGCACTGTGGGGTTACTGAGGTAGGTGCTTCTTTATTTCTTGTCTCGCCCACTTCTTTATCCCCCCCTCGGAGGACTTGTCATGGTCTGACAGGCAGTCTGAGCCCCGTGGCCGCGCTCATTCCTCACCCATCTTAACCATATCCGTGTTTTCTTTAGGCATGGGAATGAAGACGACTGAGATTCCAGCAGCCTGAGCCCTGTGTGGCTTAAAGCGGAATGTCTGTAGATGTGAAAATCAAATAATGTACGTGGGCAGAGAAAATGTAGATGCATGTTAGGAAGCAGTTACCAGTTTTACGGCTTCAATAACAATCGCTGGTGGCTGATGTATTTATCAAGATGTTTTCAGGGAAGAAGACTGTATATGAGGCGCAAATAAAAGCATAAATCTAAATTTATCCCCATTAAAGTAAGCCTCCTTGTCCAACGCTACTCTGTTCCCAGTGCTCCTGCAAAGTTTGACGTTGGTTAAAGTGTATTTCACTATGGACCTCAAGCTGGTGCCAACATCTAATTCTGTGTCAAACTGACCCAAGCTTCATATCGAGGCTCATCAATGGTGGTGAGAGTTTGGTCTACGGTAGGGGTGTCCAATCCTGGTCCTCGAGGGCCACAATCCTGCATGTTTTAGATGTTTCCCTTCTTCCAACACACCTGATTGAAATGATCAGCTCATCATCAAGCTCTGCAGAAGCCTGATAACGATCCTGATCATTTGAATCAGGTGTGTTGGAAGAGGGAAACATCTAGAACATGCAGGATTGTGGCCCTCGAGGACCAGGATTGGACACCCCCGGTCTACGGCTACGACCAGGGGACCAAACAGCAGTCTTTCGTGGAAGAACCCACAATGTCTATGTGTGGAGGAAGCTCATCAGACCAGCAGTGTGAGCAAAACTGTTGTTGTCACAGGACTGTCAATTCATCCATCAGGGTCAGACTGGCAATGCCAAGTTCCACTGTGAGGTTGTTGACGAGTCTGAGGGAGAACGTTTAGCACCAGTAATAGTATTGTGTGCCGTCGTACCAACACGCACTCACAGTGAGTTGAAAATGCTTTTTTTTTTGCATCAACACAATCCCAACTCCTGTGATTTCCTCCTCTTCCCCAAAATGAAATCCAAGTTGAACTGTTGTGACACAGTGGAGGAGATCCATCATGATGTGCAGACGGTGCTTCACAGGGTTACAGAATAGGACTTCCATAGAGCTCTTTAATGTGGCAGAGCGCTGGGAGAGCTATTTTGAAGGGGATAGCAATTTATATATACAGTCGTGACTCGATAATCTGATCCTTAACAATCTGAAAACCTTGCTATCCGACAGGTTTTGAGGAAAACGAACGGAACCCATGAAAAATAGCCTTAACATACCGACAGCATTGGATTCTGACTCCGACACAAAAAAGGATAGCGGTGTATTATCTGACTTAACAATCCCACAGATTGTCTACGTTCAGACTGCAGGACTTTATGCTCAATTCAGATTTTTTTGTGAAATCAGATTTTTTTGCGACATAAGAGAAGGTTTTATATTTCGTGTTGGTTATTGAGTCACGACTATAAATCAGGTACGAGTGCAAAGTTTAGCAGATTAGTTGAGTAACTGATTATCAGCTAAACTATTTTGATTATAAACCATAAAATGAATTCAGTTTAATAAAGTTATAAAAAAGTGTGATGTACCCTCTAAGTCAAAGTTCCTTCTTTAGTTTTATATTAAAATCTGTTTTGTTTTTTTTTGACAATTGACTGGAAAAATTACATCTAAAGGCAACACCTTGAACTGTTTTTTTTATTCCTAATTCCCTTTTTTTATATACACCAAATTATACATCAAAAAAAAAAACCTTCGTTGCAGCCCAACATCCATCAGTTTCTGCTTGATTCACAATTACAAACTCAGTTTCAGACTCTTTGTTGGGCAAAATAAAGCTTCTAAAATATATATATTTTGACATGCATAAAATGAAACATTTTATTAAGCAATAAAGAAAATGATTGACAGATTAATTGATGATGAAAATGATTGCTGGTTGGAGCCTCTGGTCCATACTATACATTGTAAGTGAGGCGTCTCATTTGTGGAACAGCTCAGCTCCACACGATGATGCAACGCTGGATTTTTGGGGCCGATGCCAACGTTAATTTTTAGGGAGTGAACAATTCTGATATTGATATATCTCTGCTGGACAGACTGTGTGGTGACTCCACTTCTTCCCTCACATTACTCCCAAGCATCTTTTTCTACATTATGTTTTGAAAGATTAAAAACTAAAATACACCAATCCTGATATATCTGTGAGCGGCCATTATTGGCTGACTGATGTATCGATGGGACTCAAAGTGTAATCAGGCTGAACTGAATCCTTCAGTTGAGCGGAATTCTTTTTTTTCACTTCCAGCCTAAAACACTTGAAGATGCAGATACCCGTTACACACAGACTGAAAGCTCCCAGGTGTCCAGGCCTGAAAGCTCACAGACAAAGACAAATGAGAGTTTTCCTTGTTTGTTCCAGGCTGCTGTAAAGAGTCACTTAGCCTTGACCTCGAAGGCCTCTCAGTGGTGCTTTGATGATCTCCATCGCCCTCAGCACATGGAAAACACCCGGCAGCTTTGAACTCGCAATATGAGAGCTCACCAGTCCCAATATTTTCTTATTCGAGAATTCTTTAAACCCAACTCGCATCAGTACATGTTTCCTAGAAGCTGCAGATTGCGACTCAAGGAATGCATTCTCCTTCTCTCTTCGTTAATTTAACCTTGACTTGTGCTCTCTTATTGTCTCTTTGTCATGTGTTATTGTGCCACATTTATCTTACGCCTCCTCTCTTTCCCATGGGACCAACGCTGCTTCATAATTGTCTTTTCTTTCAATTCCCTTTTCCCATTGGAAGCTTCCTTATGTGACCTTTGTGGTAAAAAATACCTTGTTCCTCTCCTCTCCTCTCCTCTCCTCTCCTCTCCTCTCCT
>NW_007577808.1:161713-227763 GCF_000690725.1 Stegastes partitus | reverse complement strand
TCCTCTCCTCTCCTTTCTTCTCCTCCTCCTCTCCTCTTCTCTTCTCTTCTCTTCTCTCCTTTCTTCTCCTCTCCTCTCCTCTCCTCTCCTCTCCTCTCCTCTCCTCTGGCCGTTTGCCACATCTGTCTTTTGTCCTTTGTTCTCCCCGAGCATTTTCCCACAGACAGAAATCTAGAGAAATTCCTTCAGATTTCTATCCTCGCTGCATCTCAAACATATCTCGGAGTGTTCGGCCTTCCTCCTCCCACTGCGAGCGAATGGATGGAAAAGGGAGTTACTGAGATGTTTTTCACCAGAGCCTCATCAGCCCTCATCAACCCTCTTGTCAGTTCACACGGCTTAAACTTCCCAGCGTCTTCCTCCCCACGCAGTCTGCTGCTGCAAATGCACCAAGTCAGCAGTCCGGTCATGAAAGATGCAGACCGTATAGCGTACGAGGTGATATGAGGGCACACGCTGGAGCTAGAATACAGCATATAAGCTCCTCTGACAAGTTCACCAGCTTCCTCTCAGCATTTGCATACATTTAAGACTTCAGCACTTTTTTTCTTTGGTTTCCCTCCGATGTTTTACTGTTGGCGTCTGTAGGGTTTAGGAACAGATGGGCCAAAGCTCAGATTTTTTTCCCTTCCCTTAAAAATTGTGGATTTCTTTCTTAACGGTTGGCTGTGGCTGCGTGTGACTGTGAAAGATGGTTGATGATTTATTTAGCTTGGGCCCAGCATTCAGAGTGTGCCATGTGTGCTTAGAGACCCGATACTCACTGAGGGCCTGCTTGGTGTTTTTGCCAGTGAAACAGCATGGTGCTGGTGGGTTTCACACTTCATAACACAAGGGTGCCTCCAGTAAGAGGAAGGTGTTGACTATGAAACATTTGGGAATGTCAGACTGAGTGCACCGAGCACCTGTGTCCTTTCTGTATATATATAGAGTCGGTCTCAGCCGCAAAAGTTATATTCCTGTCAGCAGACGAGGAGATAATGATATACGTGTGTCCAGGTTATAGAATAATCTTCAGGCGTTAAACGAGTTCATCCTCAGTGGAGAGAGTATTTTTCTTGCTTGCCTTGTGCTGCTTTAGGTAACGCAGGTATCGGTTGTGGAGCCCTTTTAAAAGATTGTAAACTCTGCTATGCCGACTGCTTTTGTTATTTCATTCACTAAAGCAGCAGCGGTCGGCATTTCCTCTTTGGTAATTGCATAAGTGCAATGCAAAGAGAGAAGGGGAGACCGTAAAACCCACCCCCACTTCCCTCCTCGTACCCCCTGGTGACAATCTTAGCTGTTCCCAGGTGAAGCCTCCTCTCAGCCTGGGAAACTCAGATGTTTATCTGTTGGGTCTGGAGGATAAGTGGCGGGGAGGCGATGGGGTTAAGTCTCCCGCCTCCCCCCCCGACTCCCAGCTCTACCTGACCACAGCTCCGTCAATGTCTGAAATTTTCCACCAGTGATTAGAGCAATTTTTCTGGACCAGGGAAAGCAATCATAGAGTAATCATATAGATCCATGTTCATGTCTGTAGCCTCACAGCTGATGGATATAGTGAGATACGGGAAGGGTGGATTTAAAAAACATGTGGTGGATTAATTCTTTTACTCACTTTACTTGAGAAGGTTAGGATTGATTAGAACTGTGTCGTACTTTCTGGCATGTGTTTCAGATTTACAGAACTTTTTTTTAATTCAACCTGGCAAAGTGTCTTTTCTCAAAATGTTCAGTAGGTGAAGTGATCATTACATGAATAGAAAAAGATTTGATTTAAACACTATGGATTTAAACAAAAATCCACAAGAGACAATCTCATGAAAAAAAAACTAATCTGTGCAGTAGTACACAAACATTTATCCTAGGTGCCCCTGCTCGCCGGCTCAGGTCTGTGTGCGGCCACCACAACATGTGGGGCTTGTTAATGGGAGCCGGTTCAGGGCTGCTTTGCATCCTCTGCCTTTGGCGGTTTCCTTTAAACTGTCTCTGATGCACACAAACATATGGCCTCCCATATTGACAAACAGACTTTGGTGGGAAACACCCTCCCACTCCTGCAAACACACTGGCAGCAGAACACACAAAGTGTAGTTCTGTGCTACGAGCCACACACTTTCCTTTGTGAGCCTTCTTTCTGTCCATCTATTGATTGTGTGAACGCGGGTTATTGTAAGTGTGTTTGTCTTGCAGCCGTGTGAAGGTAATGAAAGTATTTGTACTCTTCAGCGTTGATGAAATAATGGGAACATGTGGCAGCTCAGCAGCCTCAGTCTGTTTTTCACATGAAGCCAAGAGTTCGGTGTTTTCATGATTTGATAAGCTGGATGAGATGAACATGGAACATTTCTTCTGGTCTCTGTGCTTTCAAGGACAGATATCAGCTCCTCTTCAAAGGCTATTTGAGCTCTCATTTGGGATTAAAATAAACCTATTAGCTCTCAGACTCCTCAAATGAATCACCCTTTACATAATTCAGGGACTTCTATTGAGTTATACTGAGATATTTGAACATATTACCATTTTGCTTCTGGAGGGCGAAGAAATAACGGCTCTAATTCCTTCACAATCAGATCTTAACCTCTGAGCTTTTCCCCCCCCTCACAGGTCAGTTTCCTAACAGCCTCAGTGGTTCCTGATAATGTCCTACGAAGCCTCTCTGGAAAAGGAGTGAACTCCTGACCCAGCATTAACCCGCGCTGAGAAACCCTCATCTTTGTATGGGACCTGGTCTTCCTCTTTATTCCCTCCTGAGGGACTTCACCTCCTCTGAGAGCCGCATGCAAACGGATGTGTATTGATAGAGGAGAGACCTCAGAGTAAATACGCAGCCCACAATGCACTCCTGCAAATCTCGCGGCTGATTAAAACCATGTAAACACCATAAGGAAGTTTCAAAACAAAAGGGTGGGGGAGGGGAGGCAGGAATCAGAACCCGCGGGAAGACCACAGCGTCCTGAATGTGACTGCGTGGCTAATTTGTTTTTGTGAGCGTGCCACCATGTTTGAAGGTTGAAAATATAAACTGTGGTTCCTCGTTTACTTTGAGGATGTGATTTTCTTCTGTGTCTAAAGATAACACATCAGAGCGATGGTGCTGTTGTGTTCTGTGTTTCTGACTTTCATTCGCCCTTGTTCCTCCCTCCAGGAACTGGTGTCCTCATACAGTCACCAAGACGGTGACCTGCCAGGTGCAGAATGGGACGGTCCTCCAGCGAGTCTACCAGACGTGCCGCTGGCCGCAGGGATGTACAGGAGGCAGGTGAGGAGGCAAAGGGACTTTACCGTTGCATTGCACCATGCTGTTATGAGCCCTTTAAAGAGAAGAACTGGAAGTTTGCTTGTTGTTTAGATCTTATCTGTAGTGGAATTCAATAGCAGGAAAACTTTAGTCTTTCCAAAACCAGTGTTTTAGAGTCATGTGTCTTGTTTTTTTGGACTCACTTCGTATTATTTAGGCCGGATTTAGCCTCACATCAAGCAAAGAGGAAAAGCTTTCACTTCAGCCTCTGATTTTTAATTTTAAAGAGCCCTTAATAAGCTTTTTGAGTTTTTTTCTTTCTCTTTTCCTTTAATGTGTTGCAGCTTTTTGTGCATGTAAAATGTCTGCAAGCTTACAAAGTCCATGCCAAAGGGAATATTCTCTCCCTCAGAAAACTCTGCTCCTTACCGGCCTTAAACACCTCGTTTAGAGTTCAGGCTCATCTTTTGTCGCTTATCTACATCACGATGTAACACATTTGCATAACATCTAAGTGGCTAGTTTCGTACACCCTGAAATAAAGAATGAACTGCTTCCTTGCAGTATTTTCTCACTAGAATCGGTTCCTCTACGGTTTAGCCTTTCTGATCCGATCTGTAGTTACAGAGCATAATATTACTAATATTCAAGCCAGCTGACCAATTAGAGCAGACTGGACTTTTAAGGAGAGGAGCCTTAAAGAGACAGGCGCTAAAACTGAGCGCGTCAAACAGACGTGGTTCCTTCAGCAGTGTACAGTTTGATAAAAACACAAAAGAAGGCAACATATTCGGATAAACCCTCAAAAATAAAATGAAAAAACTGTAAATGTGCATCATATGGGCTCTTTAATTCAGAGATGTTCTGAATGTGGCCACAAGGCTAGCAGTGGTGTTAATCATGGTTGAACACTCCCATGTGTCGAAATGAAGTCTGGCTTTACTTTTCTTTCATTCAGAGAGAAATCTCGTATAAAATCTGCCAGTTAATCCCCCTAAAATCAGAAGAGATCATTATCTTTTGCAGCAGCTCCACATGTGACGTTCTAAATGAGAAACACCTGAAAAATCTCAGACAAAAGGCAATCTGGGAAATGAATGAAGCAAATGTGACAGGTTGTGCAAATGCAATTAGAAACCATGTTATACCAGTTAAAAATGACAGAAAATAGCTCATTAAATAACACAGATTAACGATTATTCGATTATCTTGCACTGTGTCTGAGAGGTCATCATCACAGTCACAGCTGTTGCTGTCTGTGTGCATGTGATGGTTTCAGACTTTGTGTGTGTGTTTTTGCAGCTACAGGACGGTGGTCAGACCTTCCTATAAAGTGGTGTATCGCACTGTGACGTCTCTGGAGTGGAAATGCTGCCCAGGATTCAGCGGTGCCGCCTGTGAAGAAGGTGAGTCAAGACTGAAGCGGGGACTCGCAGTCACATTGATTATACAACTCCTGGATGGGACCGACATCGCAATGTTGGACTGAGAAACAGTTTAGAGAAACCACCGACAAGTTTGACTTCTGTCAGGTTTCTCTTTGCCACCCGTTTCTTTATTTTTCTTCATGTCTTCGAGCTGACTCACTTGTCACCATCCGCATCGCTCTGCTTCGCCGTATTAAGGCAACTGTGCGCGCCTTCCAGTGTACTTGTGCGAGTAATAGTTTGAAAACAGGAGTGATTTCCATTAGGATTACATAAGACTGCTCCTGTCTTCTAAATGAAGTTAAGAAATAAGATCTCTCTGCCTTTTTCTGGGTGAGTCAGATACCTCCACTTTATTAATCACTTTTAATGTCTTCATTCCAACAGTCATTGTACCACGCAAGGGTTTATTCTTTTCTGTGGTTTTCAGTTTTATGGTCCCGCTGGAACCAAGTCTTGATCCTCTTAATGTGCCATGCAAGCACTGCTGTTTTCATTTTTCGACTACGGTAGCTGCCCACCGCACGCAAAAACACACACACACACACACATAGTCCCAGTGTATAATGACTTCCCCTGGCACTGGTCCTCAGGTCTCTGCAGTCTGGGGAGAAGGGTGGAGTGTGTGTTTATGCCGGGACCCAGGACTTGACTGGGTGTAACATAAATGGTCGGGCTGTGCAACACAAAGGACAATAAATGTTTACAGTGGCTAAAGTGGTCACTTTTTTGTGGTGCTGAAAAGAGAGGAGGGTGTTTTTCTTTTTTCCCACTCCCAGGTGAACAGCTCTCGGCCGTCCCGGTGGCCTGTTAGTTTGCTACAGCGAAGCTTCAGCTGGACTCATTTCTCCACTCCGCCCGCTCGCTTGCACTTGCACGCATCAAAAAAAAAAACTGCCCGAATATCACGACCCTCCCCGCTCTCAAAGTCAAAAACACATTCGCAGTCAGACAGCGCAGACTTTACTTAACAAAAGCAGAGGAACACACAGTGAAACAGGGAGGAAATTATCCAATTAAGTTGTTGCTGGAGGAGATTCCCCTCCGGTTGTCATGGCAGTAGGGGGCTGTCGAGCCAGCGGGGATGCTGGGATTAGCCACTTATCTGAGCGTCGTTCCGGGTGGCTCAGATCACAGGCGGTGCTGAGTGGAAGTGACAGGTCCCATTCACAGGGCCTTTACTCTCCGGCACCATGGATGCTATCCAGGGCCACCGGCGCTTTGTTCTGCTCCTGCCGCGTGAGCAGAACCCCTTGCCAGCGCAGAACCTGATACCCCGCTGCTGTCTGCCTCATTCGCCGCTTTAAGGAGAAATAAAAGCTTGCCACACGGGCAAAGCTGGAGACCGGATTGTGCTTAAATCTGTTACCATAGCGTTGCCAAGTGAAGTTAAAGCTGCACTCGTAGTTCAGTGGGTGCAAGTTTCAAATCCAGGCTCTTAATACCTGTGTGCGACTCCATCTGCAAATCTCTCCACGTCTCTTTGTGGATTTCCAGATGGCTTTGAGCACTTGTTTGACTTTGAGTTAGGCTGAATTAAACCGACTCAGTAAATGAAGCGCTTCTGTTATATAAAAGACCAAACAACTCTCATCGCGTTGCACTTTTTGAAATTCGCTCTTTAGGTTAGGCATTGCAAACATACTGCTTTTGATCTCATAAACAGCAACCAGGATGTGTACGTCTGTAAAGGCCTCTTCTAGAGTTTTAGTTTGAGTTATATACCTTCGCTCCCGTCGTCGCTTTTCCTCAGCTTGTCTGCTTTTCACAGACTGTGGAAAATGTGTATGATCCGCTCATTTGCTCATGCTGCCCCGCTCGTACTGCCACTATTCTCTCACCAGACCACCCCAAAAAGCCTCTGGCCATGTCTGACTCCCAGGGCCGGCCTGCATTACAGCAGATCTCAACAATGTCCAAACCAGCAGGACCCCGGGGCTGCTTTAAGGTTCAAGAGAAGAAAAGAAGTCCATTGGGCTGAGAGCACTGTCAGTGATACGGTTGGGTTTTAACTGGGGATGAGAGACTTGTTTTCTCTTGTGTCTTTCCGTTCTCACCCCTCCGCTTGCCAGCCGATTGGTCAACATATGTAAATCAACAGGTCCGGCCCGTAATAAAGATAACATATCTCTGTTTGAGTTCTGGATTGTGCGTTTCCAAAGCCAAAGCAGCGGTTTCTGCAGAGAGCGGAGATAAATGAGAGATCATAATGAGGAGAGATCACGGCATGCTGTCATCAAGTCGTACACGTGAAGATTTCAGGCCTATCGCGTTCAGAGTGAAGGGCTCCAAAAGCAAAACATTACATCACACCCACGCTGATAAACAAACGTACTCCATCAGAGTCCAAGTGAAGTAAGATAACACTGCATCAGACAGGCACCTTTCACATTCGCTCTCTTTTCTTACTTCCTCACCCCAACCTCAGGACTTGGGTTGAATTCCAGGCCAGTGGTGTAATTACTGGGTCCTAATTGTTTTCTATGAGGTTTGGGAGATATTGTCTTACTTCTGGACCTGGAACACAATGGTCTTTATCTCTGATTGAGCCTGAGAAAAAAGGCTAAGCATTTGCAGATGGAGGCACTTTCATAGCCTGCCAGAAACAGGGATTTAATGTATGCCTGGTTGGCTTTGGCATTCCAAGTAAGTAAATGCTTGTTTTCAGTCGGGATATCCCAACCTATGCTACATCAAACACAAATATCAAAATTACACCTCATTTGGAGGCAATTTTGTGATGTGAGGATATCAAATTTATCCGCTAAAAGCAGCATTATTACATTAGAGCCCGTACAGATTGTGTCGACATCCAGTGCAGCGGTGACGGCTTATTGCACACTCAGCAGTCGTGGATATCGCTAATATTCGGAGGTATTTTGACTTTGTCCCGCCGTCTGCTAATTGTGATGGAGTCTTTAAAGTGTGAAGATGACACTAAGAGACAGCAGTTGATATTTCAGACCTGATTTGATTTATTGGGGAAAGCACTTAAAAGAAAAATGGCTGCAGCTTATCGCGGGAGGAGGCCGCCGTGCAGCAAAACATATGGGGGAATGTAGACTTGAATTAGCACGGCTGTCAAAGCTCTGCCGCGGGGGTCCCCATCAAGCTGTATTTCGCAGCCAAGCGGAGGCTGCGGTTTTTGGGTCGCAATTACGATACGGCTGCGAGGCAGAAGTACGCTGTCTGTAATAAGCCGCAGAAATGTAATCTGTGTTTTCACAGCTCAGCGCGGCTTATCACAGGCCTACACGCTAAACCCCGTGCTTTAAACATCAGTCGGCTGCAGCTTGCCATTAGCAAAGGAAGAGTGGGAGTGCGTGGACGCCAGCGTATGTGTCTGTCTGACTGCCAGAGTCGGTGTGTGGGTGGGAGGGCGAGGCGTCGAGGATTTGTACAGTGAGGGATGCAGCTGTTCACTGTGATTAGCTGCTTTAATGGCAGCAGGCTTTAGTCAGAGGGGAGGGAGCTGAGAGCGAGAGCAGGTGACCTCCACTCCCACCCTGTGAGACCACACAGAGCAGCAGCTATCACACAGCGACAACACAGAGAGTCACCTTTTCATTCAGCTCTCCTCCTCTTCTTTTTTTTTTTTTCTTTCCGGTCGCATTCCTGGGTTCCCCTGTGTTTGCGTCAGCAGGTGTTATTCACATGCTGTTCTCGCCTGCTCCAGTTCATTCACAAAAAACAAATTTGATGTCAGATTTAGCTGCATTCACGCACTCTGGAGACAAGATCTAGGAAGACACATAAATCGCGTACATACAGCCAGGCAGGCTGCAGCCAGCTTGCAGAAAAGTCCACAGCAGCTGATATTCATAGTTATGCAAATGGACAGCGCACAAGTGCTGAGCCCAAATTGGAAGCAGCTGAAGTTAAGGCGAACAGGGATGAGGGCCCCAGATGAGATTAGACATGGGAGCGTCCAGGCCTGTCAGCCCACTCTGCTCGGCTCAGGGGATTTGTCATGATAGTCATTAATTAACAAACAATACGAGTGAAAACACCAACCAGCTAACCTGGAATTAACTAAACCAAACAAAAGAGGTTATCTTTTCTCCTCTCCTGTCTGCTTTTCTTTCCATATTGTCTTCTCTGTGTTCTGGTATTTGCATCAGGTTTGTGAAAAATCCCAAAATTATACTTCATAGGGGGTTTAGCTGTTTAAATTGGAATACAGACTAATAATTATGATCATATTATTCTGACCTTATTTTGAAATGTTCCATGCAAACCACATACGAGCACATTGTGAAGCAAAACCCTTGAAAGCTGTGGAATAATGATGACAGAGTCATGAGACTTATAATTACTTCCTATGCTTCATTTTATTTATCTGATATTCCGTCCATACCTGAAGGAACATGTGTTTTAATGCTTTATGCTTTATCGTTGACCCGCATCTGTTCTTAGACCTAAAATCAATGGCACTGAACCTCAATAAATACAGATGCACGGCACTGAATCTTTGTTAAAGATTCATACATACTTAGCCTTGAATCTGAGTTAAGTTTTATGTATCTGGCTCCTGGACTGGAAATGCCTCTTCTGCTTACTGATTTATTTATTATTTCCCAAGACTTCCCCCGGGAGAACATTGAAAACTGTTTTTCCTGCAGTCAGAAAGAAATAAAGTGGCCCGAGTCAGCAGTGCAAAGAAACTTTTAAGGGATGAAAATAGACACACACACATTCCCACAAATACACACACACACATGCAGGTCATGGCAGCTGGAGTATTCTTCTGTCCCCCATAAAGCAGAGGCATTTCCCTTCACCCAGTAGTTTAAGTGGACTAGTGTGCTGACTGAGTGACCCACAAACAGACAGACAGGCACTTTACAGCCTGACAGATCACGCAATCAGGAGCACAGAGGAGAAAGACACGCTCTGCCTGGCCTCGCCTAGATAAGGCCAAGTGAAGTGGAAACACAGCTTTTTATCTTGTAGAATGATAAAGAAAAACCTTTCAAATCCTGCACTTTTTTAAATCCTCTTCGCCGGTGGAGGTGTGGGCTCAGCCTCCTTTCTCTCATCTCTGATCCACTCAGCGACTGATGTCATTAAAGCTGCATTAACCCCGTCTGCTCCCTGCCCTTCAACTTATCGCCATCTCTCAGCTCGCAGGTATAGAGTGGCACGATGCAGGCACGGCATAACACAGCGCTACTGTGCTGTAGGCTCTGAGAAGGTAATGAAACATATTTGACGTTTTGACGTCAGTGCGGAGACAATGGCAGCATTGACGAGGCAGCGCCTGTCGGTTCTAGCTGCCATCGGTTCAGTGGTCTCTGCCTGCAGCCCACCGAAGGCTGGTAGTCGGACATCTGCAGCCTTATTGAAAACCGCAAAATCTAAACTGAAATTCTACTTTTCAACTCAGATTGTTTTGTCTTCCTTCTCCTTCTTGATTTAGCTTCATATGAGGCTTTTTTGCTTTTACAGAACTTCTGCCACACATTTTTTTTCACATTTGTCTTGATAGATTGTTTCATTGATTATTTTATACACATGTGCAACAGTAGAAATGGCATAGCCTACATGTTCCAAGACCAAAGCATCTTCCTCAGTCATTTCTTCAAAGGGAAGTCTTCAGATTGTTAGTTGATCTGTAGCTATTGAGGGTGTTACATGAGTGACAGCCTGTCTATGTACTCCATATAGGCGCTGTGTTATTTATCTGTTATCTGTGGTATTTTAACAGCAGATACTGTATGCAGTGTGTGAACTTTAACATGATAGTGGAGCTGTATTTGCACCCTGACTGTCTCCAAGACAAATGTCCTTTGTGACACTAAAGTCTATTCAATTAAATAGCCAGACAGTTTCAGCTTCAGCTGATGAGCATTTAACGCAACCCAAAGAGATTCACTAAAGCTGCATAAAGGTTGTTGATCAGTTTTCTCTCACTAGACTAAATAATTGAACTCTGCTTCTACACATAGTCGTTCTTTGGTTCTCTTGCTTAACCCTATTTTGGGGTCTTTTGGAGCCCAAAAGTCCTGAATAGGGTTAATGCAGTAATTTGAATCCCTGTAAAATCCACTTTTGTCTCCCTCCCTCTTACTGCCGTCTCATCTTCACCACCCCGTGAAATCCAGACTGCAGAAACATTAAAACACGATGAAAACAGTTGCTTTTAAGTGAGATGTTCTCCTCTTCTACTCTATCAGTCTGTGGGTTTTGTACACTCCCAGTAGTCGTGATGATCTAGCTGCTCATTTGTCGCTGTTATGAGTTCGTAAACATATACAACGCCACATAAGAGAGCCTCGTGTGTTGTGGCACAGTGGGTGGGGATTTTTATGAAGCCGACCTTCAAACCCTCTCCACTCCCATGTATACTAAACCACAAACAGACCACCACATCACAGAGATCTTACCGTGCTGTGTTGTGGTGACATCATTTATGGCCTTTCACACCCCCTTATATCCCCCCTAACCCTCCTGGTTCAGTCTCAGTTTCCCAGTCACTAAACACACACTTGGATAACGTGTAGAATTTAATAGTCATCGCCCCTGTCTGACTTTTGAGCTCTGGTCTTTGCAATGTATTTCCATTTGCTCATGTGGCTGATACGGTGCTCAGCGGGGATGAGAGGAGTGGTGCTGATGGTTGTGATTATTCCTGGACTGAAGACGAGAGCAGAAAGAAGGTTTGGATGAACTGCACCAGCAGTCGGTCTAATTAGAGACATGCCTGGTTGGCTTTCGGAGCTCAAACCCGACACAGGAGCAGGCTTTCCCCTCAAGGAGCCAATCGCCTTGACCAAAGAGAAATTACCTCACTTGATTGGCTAAGAGGAAAAAGTAAAGGATAATGCCTCAAGAGATCAAATGTCTGATGTATAAAGTTGAACTTATGCACAGATGGCAAAGTTGACTTTACAGTAAGCTGCACTGTTTTTAGTCACAGGCAATGCAAGAAATCTTGATTGTACTTGTTTTGTTTGTGTGTTTTAAGCTTGGTGTTAGACAGACAAATAGTCATACAGGAATCCTGAGCTATCGTGATTCATATCATAATCCAGACTGCGGGGCATCCAGAGCTCACTGTGTAGAGAAACTGATGCCAACTGTCTATGCTGTGGTTTATATTCTATCCATTGGTTAACACTGAGTGCACTGCAGCAGGCTCCAACTACAAGCCGGTGTTTAATGTAGGCTTCAAGGCACATTATTACTGGCATGTAAGCAGGTAAATCATACCAGTCAACAGCTGTGAAATACAGTCAAGTGGAATTTATATGAGGTTGTGAGTGATGACACCGAATGCCTCACAAAATCTGAGCAGAAATACATTTTAAATATTGTAATTTATGGCAGATCCAGTTTTAGTTGTCTGTCATAAATTCTGTAGTAATATAAAGAAACCAGCTCTGTGCTGTTTCACTGTTATAGAACATCTGAACATTTCAACATCATTGTACATGTAGCAAAATTATCATATAATTAACACATGGGGGGTTTAAAAAGGTTCCAGGACTGTGTGAGCAGTCACTATGTCACTACGCGATCTGAACCCGCGACACACACGTTACACTCAGTTGGTAGGTTTTCATCTGTGATTTCTACATGAAGCTCAAACCGGAGCAAAAAAGAAAGCATCACTTTCTGTGTCAGTCAGCAGCTGAGATGAACCTTCATGTGGAGGATCATCACTGGAGACAGGAGGTGGGTCTGCAGCTACCACTGAGAGAGGTAACAGAAGTTTAACAGGGGAAGAGCTCACTGTTTCCAAAACTGAAAAGGTTTAACTGTGAATGTGTTCTCTTTGCAAAGCCCAGTCTCTGAACTTTTTGATCAGTCCTCCTCAACCTGTCAAGCTTTCATCCTGAGCTTTGCTGTGTGATATGTGGTTCATTTTAATTAGTATTAATTAGTTTTGATACTGTAGAGCAGCATGAATAGCATTTGTGTAAAGTAAGCTTGCGTTGCCACATATGATACACTTACAGCCATATCCAGCAGTAATCTGGGCCTCCTTCAGTCAGGGTTGACCATGTGTGATGCTTCCGAGTTGCCCTGGCTCACTGCTCGGCTACAAAAGCATCTTTGGTCACTGAAGACACTGCCGCCATAAAGACAATATCTAATACAAAGGTCACGTCTGTGTGTGGTCTCTGGTCTGGAAATGCTGCGCCCCTTCTGTTGCATTCATCAGTTTCTCTTCCCCTGTCTCGAGGTGTTCGGTCGGGATACTTCTCCGCCTCATGTATGAGCTGCATTGACACAGTGTCGGTGTCGAGCGGCTTCACAGTTTGGGGCGACCAGTGATTCTCCTCCTGAGGATGTCTTATGGGATGACGCCATCCTTCAATGGTGTGAGCATGTCCCAACCAGCATCCCTTTATTGTCTGAGCAGAGAGAACAGACAGAACTTCTTGTACACTCTGTCTGGCCAGGACATGACGGATGCTTCTCAGGTTTATTGTGTGAAGTCTTCTCTCCTGTCTGGTCTACGCGGCCGTAACTCCCTTCTTATCCACACATCTTGGTGTTCACTGTCAGCTCTGGGTTCTGTGTTTGCATATTTCATGGCTTCAGAGTGCTTCTGACTCTGCTTTAATAGAGCATGTACGATATGCATCATTTAGGAAAGAGCCCATAACTCCTTTGCTGTCCTGCATCGTCTGGGGTCTGGATGTCTCAGGAGCTTCTGTAAGTTGCCTCAGTTTGGACATTTCTGGGTACATTGCTTATAAATTGCATTGATTTTTGAAATGAAATTAATTAAACTCAACCAAGGGATCCCAGACATCTACATGGACGCATACAGGCTTCCACTTGGGGACACACACCTTACTGAGATCACCTCGGGGCCACAGACTGATGTGCACATTGTTCAAGACGTTCTGTTGGCCTCAGTGGTCCAGTTTCTGTGGCTGGAGTCAGAGGTTGTGGCAGCGATGGTGCGGCTGGTGAGGCAGTGTCGGGGGCTCAGAGCCAGAGAGGCCCAGTGGGGTGATCTCATTAACAACAGGACGTACCCCTGAACCTCTAAACCCAGGCCTGCATTCCGTCCGCTCCACTGCCCCGTGGGACTCATCCAGGGGGGCTTTAACAGCGCCGGTGTTTTCGTTGGACCGTCGCCATAACCAGAGCCGGGCTGTGCGTAATGGCTCCCCCCCCCCTCAACCTCAATCACAACCGTAAATACAGTCCAGAAAGGTTGTCTGTGTGTTCCTGCTTCCTCAGGTGTTTATGGCTCTCTCACTCATTCATGCTGAGCTCACAGCCAGCGTCTGGCAGCAAACAAACACTTGCGCTCGCACACATGCAGACATGTTTAAGGCACCAAAAACACCTGCTCTCTCAAAACGCAGACACATATATCAGGCTTGTAGCATGACTCACACTAAAAGTAAACCTTTACGCTACAGATGACTCCGGTCACGCAAACATAAAAAAAAAAAAAAAAAAAAGAAAAAGCAGTGAGCTGAACTTACTAAATCGCTGCAGTCGATGAACGTGATACAGAACGCAGACGCACGATCGCTGTCTCTCTCTGTTTCCGCACGCATACATCCTCTATATCAGTTGCATGTGTGCCGTGTGACAGATAGGCTGACGGGGCCGTAAATCACAGCCGCCGTGCCAGAGTTAGAGCTCTATCTTCTCCGTCTGCCACCGTCGCTGACTGTGGGTTGAAGGACAGAGAATGAAGCTGTGGACTTTTTAAAAAAATTTCTTTTGGCTGCCATCCATGTTGTGTTCTTAAGAGGCTCCGTCTCACCTGAGGGGGACCGTATGTGGCCCTACGAGACCCCGTCTGTCTCCACTGTTATGTGGAGACACTTTGGCTGACGGCCAAACGGGACAATCATCAAATTATAGAAAATAGCTAAGTACAGAACAGTTGTAACACTGTCTGCGTTAATGTGGATTTAGGAAGTGACATATGATTCCAGTTACACGGGCTTTCACTTGTCGATGACACCGCGGCAACATTAGATGGTGGTACGTTATTGAGTCATTGTGCTTTACTTCTGTGGCTTTGCTATAGCTGCTGTGTGTTACAGAAAAGAAGACGACTACTGAATCTTTCATCAGCTGGATTCATGTTGTCTTCACTATCAAAGTCTTGATTAGGAATTATAACAAATCCCAAACAAGAAAAATCCCTTGTTAGGATTGTTTCACTGTGGCAGCAAATCAGTCATTTTTGTTTGCAGTTTGGACAAAACAAGGACCCTGTAAAAAGCTTTGTACTAGATAATCCCAGAAGCTTCAGCAAAAAGCAACTGGACTTTATTTAGGTCCTTAAAGATGGTTCTCTTCTCCATCAAGAGGTGTCTTAAGCTCAAAGAGAAGTCTAGTTGCTTTTTACTGAAGCTTTAAGGATCACTATGAACCAGACAAGAGACCATTGTACCAGGTGTTTCCACTGACATTTTATCGATCATATAACTAAGTGATTAATCCAGAAAAAATGTGTGGCTTCGTCAGTCATGGTAATAACTATTAGTTGCAGCGCTGTAGGAGAAAGTTCATTGCTACCACTAACATACATCTAGGTTGATCCATTCACAAGTGGACACACTGCTCCAGTGATGGCTTGTCAGTAGCTCTCACTTCCCTACTCTAAATGCAAGCAAACAAATATAATTTCCATTTGCAAATGCCAGAATCTTGCATGGGTCCAGTTTAGCAGTCATGCAACCCCTTAGACGCGCATCATTCAGGACCAGGACAGACCCACGACCTGCAATCATCCCCAAGTCTTGGACCCGCCCTGACCCGTTCATGTCAGTCCCACGGCACAAATCACGAGGAAACACACAAGTTGCACGATCACTTACTGTAAAACGCTTTGTTTTTACTTCAGTCTGCTGCAGAACAAAAGGCTAATAATAGCTGCAAGTACCTGATTTAGCGCTCTGTCAGATGCATTGTTGTATTTCACCAGTGGGAGGCACATCAGTTGAGTAGGCAGGACACATTGTGGTACGCACTGCTGAAAGAATGTGGCCATAGGCAGCCCAGATCAGCTCTGGATGGGGTCACAGCGATTTCAGGGTGTCTCCACTAAATTACATTCCTATACAATCAGATGGATTTCTGAATTATATTTTACGGGAAATGTAATTTTATTTTGAAATTAAGTATTTTTCACCTGTGACGCTGTTAAAACAGGTTTCCAGTTCAAAAGAGACACACATCTAAGGAGGATTGGGGAATAATCGACTGGACTCTAACCAAGAAAACTGGGTTTTGCATCCCAAGAAAGACCATTTGACTTAAACTAAAGTTTTATGTTCATATACTTTCTGGTTAGGTTTAGGCACCAAAACTATGCGGTTAGGTTTTATAAAAATATCTTGCTTTTGTTAACTACATGTTAGAAGCTCGGTTTAAGTTGAAGTAAAAAATATCACGATTTGGGTTAAAATACAACCTTTTAACAACATGTTTGAAACCCTTGCTCTGTTTTCTGGGTTACCAAGGTGACAAGTCCCTGTCTGATATATGATTGGTTGGTTTAAAAAGAGCAACAGTAAAGCAATAAAATACATGGAAAAGATGTTTGTGATCAAGAACAATCACATGTAATTTGACAAAACCCAACACTTTTCCTGTAAAATGTAACCGAGAATGTACTTCAACTGAAGGGAGAAGTAGTTTTGTGGAGACCGGGCTTAGCAATCGGATCACAATGCGTCCTCTTGGGTGCATTCACACCTGTTCTGCTGTCCACTTGTGATGGGATCACCCAAGACACATGTTAATGCCGGTTGTGAACAGGGCCTGAGCCACAGTGTTGCTACAGAGGCTGTGTAAATAGGCTCTCCTGCTACTCTGTAACCCCTTGTTTAATTTGGATGGAGATTCAAGTCTCATTGGGATAACTAAGACTGAAATATGCCCAAGACTATAATGTAGTTTGGATAAAAACATCCAGCAAATGACATATGCTTCTCATTTTGCCCTTTATGGAAGTAATGGAAATAAAGAACAGCATAGGTTTAGTTTCACTGTGGACATTTTTCAGACGCTCACAGTGGTTACTTAATTGTAGTTTTTCTCATTTGTGTATATTGCCTGCACGCTTAATTCAGTATCTATGTGAACTTGTGAGTGATACTGATATGTCAGAAACCACAGTCGCACAGTTGAGAGGATCTGGTACTGAACCGCTGCCTGCACACAAATTGGCCTTTCTGAGCCTCTTCAGAATGGTTACCCTCTTTGGACATCCCCCATCATTACATCCTATTTACAAAAGACCAAAAGGATTATTCTCAGTTAATGCGTTTTATATGAACCCTTCACTTTGCCTGTGTAAACCTAGCTACTCGAGTAAACAGAGCCCTATTGAAGCAGAGTTACTAAATCTGCAGCCAGATGGGTCCTCAACCCCGAGACAAAGTGGAGAATTACAGTTTGTCCTGAAAGTCTGAGCTCAGCTCTCGTCCCTCCTCCTCTTCTCTTCCCTCTGGCCTCACTCGAAGGGAGGGGGGGATAATCTATTCCCTCGCTCCTAGATGGAGAAAGAGATGAGTGTGTAAAATGAGAATGGCTGCGCTAGTGAAAGGGTGGCATAGCTCCAGTGGGACACGTTTCCCCGAGCGCTGCCAGGTAGAAAAGGCAACAAGAATGAGAACGGAAAAGAGGATGTGTTTTCCTTCCTCTCTTGTTGACACTTGCAAAGAAATGGGATGGCACTGTTGTTTTAAGCCAGATGAAGGAAAAAAAATATTATAAGGGACATGGAGAGAAAGAGGAAATGGAGGGTTTTTCTTAACTGGAAAGGCCTGTTCATGTTACTGTTAAAAGGACAAAGAACAGACTGAAGCAATAACCATGATGAGCATCATTCATACTCTCCCTCTAGGAGCCATAACCACAATGTTCCTTTGAGGTAATTTATCTTTTCATAATGTAACTGAACTAAAAAAAAAAAAAAAAGTACGATTAGATTTGCTTTGTACGCTCCGTCTGACCCTCTGACAGTCCACGCACCGCTACCCTCCGGGTGTGGGTGGGTAGCCGTAGGGACGCCAAAGGGGTGAAAGGGCGCCGAATTGAGGGGTGCAGGGGTTTGTGCTTTCCTGCAGCATAATGGCAAGTATTGTTCCGTAAGTGGCGGCACTGTATCAGGACTATGATAGGAAATTTCTTGGACACACTCTTTCGGTGTCTGTCTTAAATTTCTGAGTCACTTCAGAGCTTTATGTCGTGAGCTGATAATGCTATGGGAGCACAATGTGTCTCTTTTAGCGGCGGAGTATCAGTAAATCAAAAGAGTGATTAAAGCCAAAGGGAGTGCTATACAAGTGCTTCAACATTTAGGAAGATGAGATATCCAGGGAGAATTGAGTGCACTTTGTATTAGCTTCTTTTCTCTTTAGGTCTAACTCTCCTTTGTTCCTCTGTCTTCTCTTCATCTGCACTGTTAGACTGCAAACTGCGGCCAGCGTGGACACCTGCCAGAGATACATCGAGCTAATGCTTTCACCGTGGATGTGTAATTGTGATGGAGGCCTCACACACTCCCTGGTCCGCTTAGGGACAGGAGAGGGCACGCTGGGAGATGAATTACAAACACTGCTCGGGATCATTCATCCATCAGAGCAGCTCTTTTTTTTTGCCAAGCTGGAATTCCTTTCCTCTGGCTGCACCTGACAGTGCAGAAACCAAAACCTGAGCTACTGCCAGTTCACTTTTTTTTTTTTTGTTCCAAAAGTGCAGCTGACTTTGCTGGAGCTTTTTAGGAGGTAGACTGAGGCAGCTTCTGTGAGCAGCGAGCAGCCACCACTCCTCTGTGGAAGCGCCTGAAGGATCAATCTGTGCAGCAGACGGGCGGGAGCGAGGACGGCTATCATTAGCAGCTTGACTAATGTTGCCTGAATGAAAGTTGGGTTAGAATTGTTGATGAAAAGTGTCGATGTTGAAAGGGAATAGCATAATGCGGCAGAGGATGTGGAAAAAGGGACGTGCTTATTGGATATGGGATATGCAGCTATTCCAGTCCAAGACGATGGTCCCCGGAGGCGTTATAGCCCACATGTTTTGCTAAATGCCTCCTTGGTGCCCACAGTTAAAAATGTAAATGTCCCTGAACCTGTTGGGGAAGTTGTGAAGCACAGAGTTACAATTTTTGATTCATCTCTTTTGTTGAATGTTTCAGTCTCTTCCGTACAGTTTAGGACTCGTACGACAGACTGCTGTGCGATTAAATTTTCTGCTTTTGTGCTCGACACAGTGGCCATTTTGAACCGTGACACTCAGGAACTACCTTGGGTAAGCACAGCTGCTGTTTTCACAGTGTCATATCACAGATCGTCACCGAAAAACACGAGTTAAGTGCAGAAACAACTGAATCAATGAAATCAAGAGGATGACATTTTCAGAGGAGGCCTGCATTAACACACTATGTTTGGACATTAGGTCACATATGTGTGGTGTTTTTCTATGATTAGATGTGGATGGAATTTGGTTTGTGGTGTTCACATTGTTGCAGAACTACATTTGAAAAATTCTAATTCATGTTTGTAATTTAGCTGAACCGACCCTGTGGGACAGTTTCAATAGAAAAATGACAGCGCTGCACTGTTTGTTCAAACGCCTGAGATATTTACATGTATGTTTACTTATGTGTTCTCTGGCGGTCGTGTGAATTATGACTATTTTCTGTCGGAAACAAAAGCAGGAATCGCGTCATCCTGTCGTTGTAAAAGGGAAACTTTGAAGAGGCGGGGTGGATGGATGGGCCAACAAAGCATGTCACATTTGCTCCGACTGAGAGTCAACTTTTAACTATAACCACAATCTTTCTCTAAATCTTTGTACAATCGATCATTTTAATAATTTTTCCAGCTGTCATTTGTTTTTTTTGGAGCCACAAAGATGGAGGCAGATCAGAAAACATTCAAGTCGTCTGTGCTGGAAGGTAACGACAACAACATATTTGCTGGTTGGTGAGGAGAACTTGTTCAATCAATCAACCGTTATGTGAAACATAGCGTCTTTCATGCAGGTTTTTGCAGTTCAGAGGTGACTGATCATAGTAGAAGAAAATGGATTGGTACAAATAACGTCAATTCATATCTATGAAGTTTACATGTGAAGATTTCAGTATATTTAGCTGCTCTCAGTTCCTCACACAGACAATCTGATGGCTTGGCTAAAGGTTTTTAGTTCTGTGGAACAACATACAGACTCGTGCCAGTGGACCTGAGGGGCCAAACCGGTTCATACACAGATATCCATTCATATATTTCACTGCACATACTGTATAAGCATGTGACCGATAAAAACTCTTGAATATATTCAAACATATGTTCCAGTGCAAAACCATGAAGTGTTTTTAAAGACACTTGAAGTAGTTTTACAATCAATACTGACACTGACAGGCAGCAATTTGAGGAGTTTAAAACCAGAGTCATTTATTTTCTCCTTCTGGTCTTGGTAAGTGCTCAGCCTGCTGAGTTCTGAATCAGCTGTAGCTGATTAACAGCGTTTCTGGGTCGACCAGAAAGCAGATTTATAGCAGTCAAGCCTGCTCAATATAGAAGTGTGCATCAGCCTCTCTGTGTCACTCAGAGAGAGGAATAATTGCACTTTGGTAGTATTTTTGAGGTGATAAAAGTCAGATCTGGAGTCAAACCCCACATCAGCCTTGAAATTCAGATCAAGATCACGCCAAGGTCTCTTGCTCGCCGGCTTGGGGTGAGTCCAAGGAAAGTTTTTTTTGTGACCACTTTCTCTTTCTAAGCTTTAGAACTTATGATTGAAATTGCAGCTTTGGACCCATTAAAGGTCTCCCTAAAAACCCTATATACAGTCACTATCTCATCAGCTAGTATTTTACCCTGACTGTGCAGATTGTCCGCTGGGTGTAAAAGTGTTGTGGCGGCATTAAGCGCCGAGAGACATAAAGGTTCAGACGTCACGACTGAGCCACTGCACAGAAAGAGGGATTACCATTAAACTTTGCCACTATAAACCAGGCCTGAGGCCCACCGGCTGCACTTCACGTGTGAGTTATGATAACTCTTTTTTCTCCCTCATAACTGCACAGACATAGGGAGGCGGACTTAAGTGCTAAAACAAATGACTTTCATTTTCCGCGTGTGTGGACTCTTATCATCTCCCTGCTGAGTGAAGTCATGTGAAGCTTCCATAAAACCTCAAACTGAAATACTTTTTAAATAGTGGTCTGGTGTGTAGTTTTATACAGATGGGTGTATAATGACTTTTAAAGGTTGCTTTGCTCTAAATTGTCACTTGCGTGTTTTTACAGGCTTCATAAGTAGTTTAACACTCTGCAGATAAAACGGGAGCAGCCCACTGAGTCAGCGCAACCAGCCTCCGAGTGTCGCGTGTACATGATGGAACCTAATCTTTCAATAGAGACTTTTATGAATCAATTAAACACGATGAATAGAGGGTGAGAACGAGGATTAAGAGCTCATAAGAGGTGCCGCTGATGGGTTTGGTTGACCGCTGCATCTTGAAGCCTTTAAAAAAGCAGCCGACTGCTGCGACAAGAGGAGATGAAGAAGAAGAAGAAGGAGCGCTTGTTTTCCTCTCACACACACACACACACTCTCTCTCTCTCCAAATCTTTAAGTCCCACAATTTGATATATGTCGGACATTTGTTGGCTCCGAGTGAGACAGTGGGACACATCAATCCATTTTTTTTACTGCGGCATCAAATGCCTGGAGAGATCAGGTCATTCAGCCAAGACCTCCAGGTTTGCTTCAGAGCACAACTCACACTGCCAGATATCAGCAGCGAAGACGGGAGGACAGCGAGGATACACACATCATGTCTGGACTTCACACACACACACACACACGTATATATTCAGTGCAGACAGACAGACAGCCACTGCAAACACACGCACATGGGAGACATATTTAGTTGAGACAGGCCAGATGTTTTATCTCAGAGTGTATGTGTCAGGCTGCTCTGCTCCCTCTGAAGGAGGAGTGCTAATCTCTGGAGCTGAAGCTCGGCGAATCGCCACGGCTGCCGTGACCTGATGAATGACTGCACACTGACCATGGGGGGTCGCCCGCTCATGATTCAGACCTGCAAAGCTTCAAAATACTCCTGATGCCATAAGTCTCTTCTAACACCAAGCGTGACTTCTCTCTCGAGACCCGATAATGAAACTTTATCTTCACCTTAGCAACTGTCTAAATATGACCATTCGCCTCTAAATTACCTTTACGGTGCACCAATGATCGATATAATAACCGAAATAACAAAACTGTGTTCATATGATGATTGATTCTCTGCTGATGATGACTGCATGGGACTAAAATGCCAAACAGTGTAATTAAACATTAATCATAATGAAGTTAATCATTTCAGTCAGTCGGTGATGCTGTCAACACCTAAACATCCACATCTGAACTGGAATCTGTGATTTTTTTTGACCTGCTCGTGCTCCCCTAAATCCCAAAACATCTGAGATGTGAGTCAGATCTGCTGTTTGGATCCTGCACCTGTTGCACGTCTCTTGCTGCTAGTGATTAAAGACCTCCAATATGCAGCACCTGTCAGTTTGTAACATGGGTCCGTGCATTTTTCTTGTCGTCCTGACACTGTTGGTTGATTAACTGATGAATGGATAAATCTAAATGAAAAAATAATGTCATTTATCAAGTGAAAGTACCAAGCAGCTTTATTTTATCTGCTTTTCTTAGTTGTGTAAAATGAATATGTTTGAGTTTTGAGTTGAACAAAACAACCACGTGATGGACATTTTTCTGGCATGTCAAAGACTGAGGGAATTATGTACAGATTAGAGATGTGACCCTGGAGGGAGACTGTTGATATTTAGCTTGTTAGCATATTAAATTGTTAGCATGTGTCAGATTCAATTTATTTTTGAGCACACAAATGATCGACATCCAGCGGACCATGAAATGATATTTACTGTATTGGACAAAATGTGTATTGGATTAGAATTACGTACTTCAATTTTAGAAAGAAAAAGATCTTCAGTTTCAGCCCTAGTTTCATGTTTCATTTAGTGTTGCTTCTTAGTTATCACTGAAACATTTAACTGATTAGCTGAACCATCCAAATTAACCATTCTGATTATTGGTTCATTCATAATTTTGAATAAACCAATCATTTAAATCAAGAAAAGCAAAAAATTGGTCTGTCCCACCTTCCTAGATGTGAATATTTGTAGTTTTGATTTAATGACAGCAAAGAAAATGACAAATAACAAGTTTTGGACTTTCAGTTTGACAAAACAGCTGATGTAAAAAATGTCAACTCTGGATGTTCTTTATTATTTTCAGATTATAGACCAAACAATCAATTAACCAACCAGCATGTTTGAGAAGCATTTACATTATAAATCAGAGGCAGAAACTGTAAAAACACAAAGAATCTGATTGGTCAGATTTTCAAACTTTCAAAATTGTGATATGTCATCAGATCGCTTTGTTCCACGTTTAACATTTGCCAGAAATGAACTGTTTGGATTAACCAGAATATCAAAATAAACCCACAAAACTCTGCTGCTTGAACCAACTGTCTAGTCATGAGCGACCAACAGTCACATGAAGAAAATTGTGGGACTTTTCAGCTGAACTGGGATGAACTGCAGACTGTGTTTGCACAGAATAGATAGGAGACAAGTATGGAAACAAACTAACAACGTAAGTAGTAAGACATCTATAATATGTAGAGTCACATTTTTTCCAGTTTTGGCAACACATGTGGAACAATGTTCGACAGCTTTATTCCAGGTTTTGTCACTTTTTATATAATAAATAATCAAAGAAAGTCAACTTTCATTTTTCCTTTTTTTATGATTTATGGCTTTGTAACTTTGTCATACTACACAGGAGGAATTGTTGAGTTTTCCCTCCTTTCTAGCCATGGTTGTGCTGTTTCCATAGAGCTGCAGGACTTTATATTTCAATGAAAAATGAGGCCAGTGAGTAAAAATGTGAGCAGAAAACACCCAGAGAGCGTTTGGGGTTCAGAGGGTTAATCAGGAATGAAAAATCATGGTTTTTGGCAGCACTGTTTTTTTTTTTCTTTCTTCGAGGTCCTACTACAGTATTCATCGATGCTACTTAAGCGTCTACTGAGCAGTTTGTGCTGAAGTTTTTCCTTTTCTTCGATCAGCACTTTGTGTCAGTGCGGCTGTGAGGGAGTGCAGGAAGGCTGTTGATGAAAAACTCGGTGAATGCCAGCAGGGAGGAGTTTGAGGGGGAGCTTGTGTTCCTTTGTAATGCGGCGATGAGATAAGAGCCACATCCACCACGTCGGTCCCCGCCGGAGCCCCGCGGGGTCGGCCGACCCCTGTTGACCTGAAACTCTGATCACTCAGTGTGTTTTATTAGCTGACAGGAGCGACGTGATTGATGGCTCAGGCATTGTCCGCCTCTCGTGTGGCCTGTTGTTTCTTACGCTGCAATAAATCCAGCGGTGGTTCTGCTGCGTTTTGATCTCCTCTGATCCCGTAATCTGCCTCCACTCCCCTGCATGGGAGCCTCTCCTCTCAATGTGTGCGCTTTCATCCTCGCATGTCTTCACACAGTCGGCTCTGTCTGTGGGCATGTTGTTGTTGAAGTGCTGCTCAGAGATAAGACCCTCATTCTGACGTGATGGCAGAAGAGCAGAGGATGAAGGGAGTGAAAACACAGTGAATAGAAGCATCCCATCTTCCTCCCCTCATTTCCTTTATTCGTCTTATCTTTACTCCTTTTTCATTTTACCCCGCACTTTTCTCATTTCTGCGTCTCGGTGATCTGCAGCATAGGCGCTTAACCGCATTGTGCTCGCAAACTGTGGGAGAGTTTCTGTGTCGCCTTCGCCGTCTTCAGCCTGAGAGCGACACAGAATGGATGGCACGTTAACTTCGGAGCACTCCATCACCTAGCAGCATCTCTGCTTTGGCAAAGCCAGGCACACAGAGAGAGAGAGAGAGAGTTGGCCCTAAAATAACACTGATTACTGAGAGTTTTCCTGGACTGGATCATCCAGCGGCCCCCACTCGTGTCCCGCAGCCAAAAAGTGACTAGAAAACCCAAATCCCTACATCTGCTCTACAACTCGGAGCATAGCTCATTGTGCAGTTAATAAATCTGTCTTTGAAGCATAAAATAACCTGCCGTAATACTGTTGATTTGAATGTTTGGCCTCGTTTCTTTTCCCCCACAAAAATCATTTTTACATTATACGTCGCTGCTGTACTTACTTCATGGTAGAATTTCAGATGGTATTTGTTTGGGTATGAATGGTATGAAGGCATTTTGAAGGTGGTTTGGGAAAGAAAATCACATTTTACTGATTATTTATGGATAGTAGATGGTGACAATTTAAACTGTTTTATTCAAAGGAGAGGTTTTAAACCAATGAAATGACAGCATTTCAAAACATTTCTATATATATAAATTTGTATTCTTGCATTTTAGATTGTCAGAATACAATTTACAAAACTTTTTATACATTTTTAAAAAAATTTTTATTTAGGAAACTACTTTTTCCATCACAGCTTGGATACTTCCTAAAACGTAATCATGCACCACTGTTTCACATCCACATGGAAATGCTTCATTCTGGGAATTTACACTGAATAAACTGATTATCTCGTGACAACGGCACCTGTAAAGAGGTGGGATATGTTCGGCAGTTCTTGGAGATGATGTTTTAAAAGCAGGAAAAATGAGATTTGATTTTGACAACCAAATTGTGTTTGATTGTAAGCAACTTTGGCAGGACACAAAGTGTGATGTGAGCATCACCAAAACAACAGCTCTTGCAGATTGTGCAGTGGTTAAGTGGTCCAACAACCAGTGAACCAGCAACAAGACTTTAGGAGCCCGAGTCTCACTGGTGCTGTGTCTGTGTGGTCTAATCCCACAGAAGAGCTACTGTGGGACAAATTGCTCAAAACCTTGATGCTGGCAATGACTGAAAGACGTCTGAACAAGAGGCTGCATAGTTACCAAGTGTTGACAATGGCCATGCAAGCATCAGAACTAAAGCGTATGTTGGTGTGTGAATCAGAAGACACCTTTCCAGGTCTTGTGGAGTCCTTGCCTCTAAATGTCAAAGCTGTTTTGGTGGCACAAAGGAGCCTACACAGTATGAGGCAGAAGGTCTTGGTGTTGTGGCTGATACATGCATGTACACACATATTTTTACCCTGGTCTAACATTTTTTTTCCCTTTAGCCTTATCTGATTTTAATCTTCTTTGAAATTCATGTTGAAAGCTGCAAGCTGTAATGTGTAACAGAAAAGTTGTTCCCTAAACTGTAAGGGCTGCTGAGTTCACACTATTTTTCTTCTCCATGCCTCTCAGAAATAGAAGTACTGGAAAGTGCTCAACTTTTCTTTTTCTTTTCATTTTCCCGTCTTTTCTTCTCTGCTTTCTCTGGATCAGTGTTTTCAGGGCCTCTCTGGAGATTGTGTTGTAGAAAAAAAAACACCAGCTATCTCCTCCGTCTGTATTTCTGTCCTCTGCGCTGCTCAGCTCTGGACGGCCCTCCTTAGCTTATCATCCCTTTGTAGAGCATGCATACTTATCACCAATGGTGCAAAACACAAACAAACCGTAGCCCCTGTGTGCATAAGGGCCTCTTTTATTTCCAGCTGTCAGAGGAAGCAGACATTAGACAGAGCCGCATGCAGGAGTAACGCTGCCCAGACCTGAGGTGTCGTCACTGGGTTTCGGTGCACGGCTGTGGGGGCTGGTCCCACTTCAGACGGAGAAGAGATAGAACATGCAGATGCAAAAAGACACCTGCGTGGAGACTACATGAGGTGCACAAAGGGCCTTCATTATCTCCCATCTGCACTGATAGAACAAAGAGCAGGAATACAACATCAAACTCGCTGCAGCTTTAGTAGCGTGCACATGCAATCAACATTTTCTTTTTTTTTGTGTTTGGCAGACGGTGCCTGTTATGATTATGCTTATCTGTAGGGCGCTGAAATCCTCTGAAGGTCATTTTGTTTGTTTCCGAGGGAGTTTCTGAAACATGTCGTACGTAAGTGTTTGTCATCAGGATGGAGATGCTGCAGATAGCTTTGGCTGTACATGATTAGTTTTTGAAATTCCTACATGCAGTAATTAGTCTCATCCTTGCCAGCACTGTGTGTCTCTGAGTGCTGCCATGACACACTGATTTCCCATTAATGTTTGAGTATATTTGAGGATATGTTCTGTTTATTTTCAGTGCGCCTAGAGCGTCTCGCCGTGTTAGCCCCTTGTAATTCCTGCTGTTGTATCTCCGACAGAAGACCAGAGCTCTTTAACATCTCTGTGTATTTTTTCTCGCTGTAGGCTATTTAGATAATTCAAATGTTTAACACATTGTAATGCCACAATAAGGACATCCTCCGCTTCCGCTGTTTTGTCTTTAATGGATTAAAGGAAATCTCCTGTTTTTTCTGCCGGGGTAAAGGTCAGGCGCTGTATAGATCTTTGGAGGTGTTCTGAGGTCACTGCAGATCAGCTCTGAAGTTTGTTTTGTCCGTCTTCTGTTTTGCTGGATGTAGTTTCAGCCGGTGTAAAGCCTGCGGTGCTGCGATCAGGAGAATGAAGTCCAGATTGCGGCTCAGTCTGTCACATACATGTTTCATTTATGTCTTCCTCACAAAAGGCTCCTTATGCTGCACAAACCGTAGGAACGATGGGGGTGGTGGGGGAGAACCGTGATTAAAATCTCTCATTTGTGATTTGCGTTTGTGTTTGTGTAACCTCACTGAGCCGAGGCGCGGCATACCTGCATTATTGCAGGCGTTAAAGTCTTACCTCCTGCAGGCCAGCCATCAATCAGCGTAGCGCCGGTTAGCGCGGTGCTGGATTAGCGCAGGTTTGACCCCCACCAGGTGTGTCCGACCTGTGTCGCCGTCTCACATCTCGGGCCGGGGTGTCGTGTTCCCCGGTGCCTCGCTGCGGGTCTACCTGAGTACAGGCCCGCTGCTCCACAGCTATCACCCTGAACCCAAAAGGCTCAATCAGCTTTGATCCCACCCTGCGGCCCCTGGAAGTAAGTGGGGTCTAATCCCCAGAAAGCCTTAGAAAGACACAGAGGAATGCCTGGCACACAGCACACCATTCACCCAGGGATTAGAGCGAGAGGAGCTCAGTTTCACACAGTCATTTACTCCACTGGCTCTGTGGGAGTATATCTACTGTATACGTGCGAGTTTGTCGTGTGTGCGTGTGTTTGTGCATGTATGTAAATCCTGCACGCATGCATGCCAATGGCGCTTGAATAAAATGATCCAAACTTCAATCAGACTTTGCTGACACTGCCAGAAAGTCAAGTCAGATTAGGTTGAATGCTAATTAGCGGCATTTGTCACTCTAATAAACTCTTTGATACTTCAGGCCTGTCTGAGTTTACAAAGCAGCAAAAGCTCCAACGAGGCCAAGTTGTCTGAGAGGGAAAAAATGCATCATATGTGCGATTTTTCGTTGATCTGCATCTCATGTTTGGACGAATGTTTGTAAAATGACACATAAAATAATCAATTTGGTTTTTTGGGCAACAGGATTTCATTAAATTATAATTCAGTATGTTCACACCATCACAATATGAATCCACTAAAAGCCGATAAATGCAAATGCACACATTCATCAGCCAGCTCTGACTGGAACAATGACATTGCAAAAGTTTAGCTGAGCTTGCGTTATGTTTGAGGCTGATATCTGCTTCTGCATCCATTAAATAAAACGTCTGTTCATTTGTCATTTTGGAACCCTGAAGCCGTTTCATAGACATCCATAATCTACAAGTCAACAGCAGCAGATCAACCATCTGGTTCGATCGCGCCGCCGCTCCTCCGAACGCACTTTATTTGATGCTCTATCGATCCTCGCAGGAGAAAGCTGAAAGCTAAAAACTCGATCCCGCTGTCTTTAATTATAGTTTCATTTTCTGCAGCAGCAGGATGATGTGTGTCTTCGAGAAACGCCGAGTGCGGAGGCCCCGTCTGTCAGCGCGCTGAGAGGCGGGACGCAGCCGTATCAGGTGAATGGTCGTGTTATTCAAACTCTCGGTGCACCGTGCTGCGGTCGGCCTGCGCGAGTGTGTTTTAACAGGTGCACGGTTGCACAGAAGTGCACGGTGATGTAAAGAGTGATGCTCGGATTTGGCATTAAGTCGATGGTGAAGACAGTGAGGTAGCAGACTCATCAATCTTGTGCTGAACTGGAGTGTGCTGGGACTGATGTTGATCCTGGCGCTCTGCCTGCACTGAGAGCTTGCACATATGTGACTGAATGCAGCAGAGCATCAGTAGGTTGACTTTATGTGATCTAATGGAAAAGATGTGCGTCTGATGTCAGTTTGGTTTATGTTTTTTTTCCTCTTTCTTACCAGGTAGTATTCCTCGTAAACATAGGCGTAGAGTTGCGGGGAGGACAGATACGTTTCCCTCATCATTTAAAAATATGAATTAATCAGAAGAGAATCATAGCTTTGTGTATGTTGACACAGCAGAGATATTAAACGAGAAAACTTGAAGGAGTTTAACTTTTTAAAAACAATACAGCATCCCTGAAAGCCTTGTGCCTGATTTGCCACCTGCTTTCTGAATTCTGTGTTTTCTTTCACACAAGTAAAGACATTCCCACCATAAACTGATGCAGAAAAGACACAAATTGGTGCAAAAAAAGTTCCCCAGAAAGCCGGAAATTAAGTGTTTAATACTCAACATTTGCATGACCCAGCGCTAAACGTGTCCCTCCCAGTGTTCAAACAAAACCCACGCCCATGTGTCCATTCTGTGGTTTTCTGAAGTTTTACTGTCATTCTTCACTCAAAGGGAAGTTTTCATTTGAGGAGACAACACGAGCCAATCTAAATCAGGGACTTTGAGACCGAGGCCCTGCTGTTGAGTCAGATCTGTGTGTGCAGCAGTATGTGAGTCAGCCAGGTCCGCACACTGTAAATCATTTTAAGTTCTTTCAGCTTAGAAATCTAAGGTCCCCTGCTGCCTTCAAATGCAAGTTAGCTGCACGTTGTTCAAAGCCATCTTATGATTTGCGAAATCGGAAAAGTAGTTTAATTCACTGAACTTGAGAAAACAAGTTCAATAAGCTCTAGATATTAAGTTAAATCAGCTAGTCAGGTGGTTGATGGTCTATTTCATTCAACACTTCAAGGATCAGCTGTTGATGTTTTAACAAAGACAATCTGTGATGCTGCTCCTGGTTCCAGTGAGATAAGTTCTAAGTCTGCAGATGTTGGGACTAAGTTCAATACTAACGTTTGTCATGGTTGGAATTATTTTGATTATTATGAAAAGAAACAACCAGAACTTAATTTACTATGTATAAAAGACACAACAACTTTCCACCATGTCGGTTTTCTCAATCAACAAGAGTCTGTCTAACAGAGCATCCTGGTAAGTCTGCTTTAAAGCTCACTTTAAAGCTTTTTTCTTATAAACTTAATTTAATGAGTTGAGTCGACTCTCAGCTGTTTGTTCATTCAGCTCATCATTTTAAGCTAAAATGGCTCAAGTTATAAAAACATGTGGTTTTAAGTTCTAAAGTGGTTTGTATATAAAAAATTAGGCAATTAAGTTCAATTAAATAGAAATTAGCAAGACTCATATATTTTCCATTAAATGAGTTTGCAAAGATGAGTTGATTCAGCTAAACTCCTTCATGATGTTTTACAGTGCAGCAAAGGACACACAGCCGGCTCTGCTTTTATCAGCCAGACTTCCATGTCTTCTGTCTGGTTGTGCACGAATGTATCTGCTGTCGGTTTAACGGCTCCGAATACTCAAAGTGCAGACAGATTACAGAATCAACATACTGATGCTCTGTGAGAACCTGTGAGCCATGACCGCCTAAAGCAGACCTGTTCTTACAGCGTGTTGTCCGACCACAGAGAGGCAGAGGCCTTCGTGGCCACATTTGAAGGACGAGCAAGAAATGCTGAGACGCAATAATTATTCAAATGTTTATGGCAGCACCCACTTTGTTTAATTTATGTTCTCAACAAAACCCACTCCATATATCCTTGAGGATCTTTCCCCATAACACACGTTTTCTGGGGAGGTTTTATTGTTTACATCCATGTGGTATAGTGAGAAAATGACTCGTGTATATGAATGAAATGCAAACATTAGCATCAAAAACACCACAGGCTCCCTTTATATTGAAACGTGTGTCACATTGTTGGTTTAAATGTGACATGCGATAGGGAGCGATGCTGTTTTAGCATTAATGGGAGAATTTTAATTTCCACATTCAGTTTCTCAAATCATTTTTTAAAAATCCCATCACTTCACACAGCACAGTTTCTTCAGTTAAAAATACCACTAAAAAGAAGTTCTCCCTGAAACTGCAACACTCTGAGGAGTTTTTACACAACAGTTTATGTTTCTGCAGATGGTTTATATCGGCACTCAAGTATATTTACGATGAGAAGATGATGAGAAGATGTTCTCATAGATTCCTCTGCCTCTGCCCCATTTAAAGTAAGTGGTGAAACGGTGGTTTTTTAGCTATTTCAGTATGTTACATCTAACATTTTTCACCCTGACAAACCTCTGAGCTGGGTCAAATACCTCCACAGTAATACGATCCAGGCTTATGAAGGCAAAATGGAGATTAGGGTGTTATATGAGAGGTCCCGAAGGAAACTGACAAATCAAATGATTTGTTATGGTGGAGGAAGTTGACAATGCTCTCTGAAAGAAGCTGAATCATGAGGAAAATTGAAACAATAGTGAAGAAAGATTTGGCCCATTTCTTACCACACATGTCTGCTGCTCTCAGTTCATTTATAGCCCTGCAGAGTGAGGCAGGTTTATGGTTTGCTATTGAAGCAGAATATCGTCCTAAAGGGAGTTGGACGGGGCTACAGTCTGGCAGTCGTGTCTTGGCTCCGGACGGACGAGTGCAGTCGCTATCACACAGTCATTGTGCTCAGCTTGAACATTTGTATTTGGTTGTCATGGATCCTGCTGCGTGGTTGTCAAAGGGGACTCAATTGTTTTTATTGTTTACACGGGTGGTTAAGGAAAAATATAGGTTACCGAAACCTTTTTTCTTAACAAGTCTTGCTCTCATGTGTACTCACACACAAATCATACCACAGGAGGGATATTACACTTGGCTGGTGCGGCAACAGGCCTCTGAGCCGTAATAAGTGAGCGTTCAGACCAACCTTGGACAAATAAACTGCGGGCTGGACTGGACGTGTCCTTCAAACACCGAGGGCAAAGGATTTACTCAGCCGGCACTGAGTGTGTACAGCAGAAGACATGGGGCAGGATGTTTGGCTGAAGCTTTGTGGATTGGCCTGCGCTTTGCTTGGCTGCAGCTGTGGGCAGAGAGCTGGAGCGCATGTCAACTTCTGTATGGTAATGAACAGGGTCAGAGTAAAGGGTCTGCTGGCCAGGAATTCAGCAGCGTGTTTTTGCAGAGAGCAGCAGTGTGTAAACTCCACTTCTGCACTGCAGTTGGTCAATTCAACAGCTTTGTTCTGTTTAGTCTTTATAGCCTATTGTTTGGATATTTTTGATCCTCCAGAAACTTTCTTTGTGTAACATCTCATCTCCCATTTTATTACGGCTAAGGGTCATGTTCAGTGTTGGACACTAATGCAGCCAGTTACAGTGAGTTATTTAGTAACAAGTGAGCGATTACAGTTTGAAATTCAGGAAATATATTACCATAACTAATTCCAGTAATGCTGCAATACCTAAATATTTTGTCAGTGTTGTCTTGTGTGCTGTCTTAGCAGGAGTTGGATGGATGGTGGGTTCAGTGGAGCAGTTTGGAGAAGCAAGTTTGGATAAACAGTGAATTTCTGTGCACGGGTCAGCAACAAGCATATTTTAAACAAATTAGGTCCTGCCAATCAAAATCAAAATCAATTTGGTTTTAGAAAAGTTTCACGACAGCCATTTCTGACAGCCAGCTGAAGCAGCTGTATCACTCTTGTCAAAGCTACCAGGCTCCATTGACAAAAACAGTAGTTTTATCTTGCAGAGCAGGAGAGTTGCTCATTTGTTTTTGTGTGACTTTGGTGTTTTAACACATCAGTCTGGATCCAAAGAAACACGTTCAAATGCTACACTACACTACACTAACTGATTAAGGCAGCGGTAGACCAGTGTTGCCAGTGTTCTATGATGTAAAATGACAGTTTTTTTCAATGGAGTCTGGTGGCTTTGGGAAGTGTTATGCAGCTGCTTCAGTTCTGGGCTGTATGACAACAAGGTAAAGTGGAGAAAATCTTCAAAATATAGCACACACTGACAGCTGATATTAACTTCTATTAGCTGGACCTGGTGTGGGTAAAATGTCCACGGCTTGAATGGTGATCGTCCATCGAGCTCCTGCTAAGACGGCAAACAGGTCGACGACAGCTAAGATGTTGAAGTAATGCAATATTAATGCTTCAGATCCCAGTGAGGAAGTGCAGTCTGATGATGTGGTGAAAATGATGTAAATATATGTCAAAGGTCTGCACTTATATAGCACCTTTTACCATTAGTTAGGTTCTACAAATTCCTTTACACTGTTTTCTGCATTCACACACTAATTGTGTATCATCTGGGGCAACTTGGGCTTCAGTGTCTTGCCCCGGAGCGATTCGGTGTGTGGGGGAGCTGGGGATCGATCGGTGAACAACTCAATTTGCCACCTCAGCCAAGACTGCCCTGTAAATACAAAGCGTGCACCTACATTTAATGTTAATTATTCTATAGCAGGGCCTTTTTTTTAGGTGGTTGCTTGTCCTCTGTGCTGGTCTCTCTGCTATCTACTGTATTTACTGACTACAGACCTCATATAACCCCACCAAACTATCCCCATAGCAGCTGAGATGTCAGCTACACTGCCAACAAAATAAGAAAAGAAAAGACACACAAGCACACAAAAGGGAGTGGTAAAATGATTTTTCCTCCAACTCTCCTTTGTAAACATCAACCAACTTCACAGGCTGGCTTAGTTCAACCGTGTTCACCTCCAGCTGAATCAGTTCAGACAGTCTGCGTGCACACAAGCGTTGGCCTGTTAACCTGTCGACACCCTTTTAGTCAGACTGCTCGTGTTCCCGTCGGACGTCACTGCAGCGAAACCTGCAAAATCAGATCCACGTTTTTAATGCAGTGGAATTATCCTTGAGAGCACATTGATTGTCTATTTTCGTCACAGAGGGTTATAAAGTGCAAACTGCTCCACAGCTTAGTGCATTTGATATTTAAAGCTCGTGCAGTCAGCAGCAATAACTTGAAGTTAATATGTCATGTGTGGGGAGGTCTGATCCCGGTCTTGGGTGTTTTTTTAGAACAATTGTTTGTTGGCCTCTTGCGGCAGCGCGTCGGCTTAGAGGAGTGGGGTTTAATTACTGCTGTGTGTCAGGAGCGTTTTATATGGAGAGGTCACAGACAAGACGGTCCCCTCCCTGCCACAGTAAAGCAGCAGAGTGTGTGGTTTCATCTCGGTCTGCAGCTACGCGGGCCTGTTTTCACCCGTTTCCCCGGTGACCACAGAGGAGACGGAGGCTGAGACTGGACGGGGGAAGAGAAAGGTTGCGCATCACTGAGTAAGATGCCAGCCGAGTTCACTGAAAGGAAGAGTGTCGCCACGGCAAAGTTTACAAAGCAGCTTTTATTTGGGTCAGCGAGGATCAGGAGGGAGGAGCCGGGTTTCGTCGGGTTTTCTGCGTTATTGTGTCTCTCTTAATAAAAAGTGAAGGGTGTGAGCCGGATCGTCAGCCACTGCCGCGTGCTTTTATTAGACATCTGCTGCTTTCAAGTGGAGGAAACGCTTGGAGACTTCTGGGTGGATTCGTAGCGCTGCCTGTCCCGACCGCACACTATCTGAAATCAGCGCGCTGCAGTTTGACAGATGTACCCACCACTAATTTTAGCCACTTTACATAGACCACAGCATTGTTTGCTTTCATGGCACACAGAAAATTGTTTCCATTTTGACATGTGCTGACGGGTTTTTGTGTATTTATACCGGTTGGGCTGCAGAAAGTTGCAGTTACTCATTTTTAAATTCACTTAAATTTTGGAGGGTTTTTTTTTTATTTTCTCAAATAAACATCACATTCTTTCTTTTTTAGTGGCTCAGGATTTGAGCACAAACTGCTCCTCCTGCTGCTGTTGTGGACTTTCAGGCATTGTCTTGCACTGAGAATGCAAACAGTCACTCTGGTTATTGATAAAAGGACTGAACACACTCCCGCTCCCCAAACACAAGAATTAACAAACTGTGGAGGCAGTTGCTGCTCTGCTCAGTAATTAGAGGCGAAGGCAGCGAGCGACTCTGAAATAAAGCTCAATTTTCCTGTAATTAGTGTCCACAAGTGCCTTGCAGGTATTCTCGACAGTCTGGTCTGAGCCTCTGTGGGGCAGATAGCTGTCATGATGAAACCTTCTGGAAAATACAATAAGCAGGAAGCCCAACGAGAGGGAGGGATGGGAGGCTTTGCTGCATCCTGTGCCGAGAGCTTAACCTTCACAGCTGTCTGTGACCAGTGCGACCAGTCTCCCGTCCCAGAATGCTAATGGGAGCACATGTCTTTAGGCCAGACAAACCCCGCTGTCAGCAGTCAGACCGTTGAGCCTGGCACTGCTCTGTAATTACACACCACCGCCTGCTGGGGAATGGGGGGCAGGAGGGGCGGCCAGACTGTGATGCAGACGCTGTCACTGGCATCAGCATCACTACAGGCATGGGCTGGAAAAACAGAGAGAGTGAGACGGACAAGGGGGGAGACAGAGAGAGAGAGTGAGTGAGAGGGAAGGTGAGGTGAAGGCGGCCCAGCGCGGGACAGAGAGGCGGGAGGCGAGGCGGGAGACCCTCCTCCTTCCTGTGAAAGATTAGAGGCTGTGTGTGCGAGCACATCTGGATGGGCTGGAAGAGCTGAAAGGACTGATGTGAGAATTGGCAGAAGTGAAGTAGAACTGAAGAGCATTAGTGAAGAAAAACTGCTGGTGACAGTGAACTGGACTCTGCAGCATTTGTCTCTGTTTTTGAGTGCGTTTGTGCAGAATGCCTGACAATTATAGAAACATCTGCACACACATGCTTCGAAAAGTAACAGAATGAACGGCTAAAGTGACCCAAAGTGCAACAGCAGCTTTTCAAATGGAAGAGTGATTGCCGTCTTATATATACAGTGTTTTATAGAAGTAGAAGTGGCACATGTTTGCACAGCAATATAGAAAATTAGTTGTAACTCAACTACTTCTGCAGGGCGATTTGAGACCAAACTAAGATTTTCATAATTTGATGTAAATTATTCTCCTGAATCCTAGAAAACTGCCAGTAAGCCTAAATCTGTTGCATGTACAGCATGTTTTTATGACTTTATCTGCAGCTTTTAAAAAAGATTTTAACTGTCCTTTGCATATCTCAAAACTATTCAGCCTTACACATTCTCAGGTGAATAATTTGCACATACCTACATAGTTTAAATTACTTTTATTTGTCCTGTAATATCTGCTTTTTGACTTGCACACTTGCTTTTTTCATCGTTTTTATCGTTCTATTAAAAAAAAGTCTTTCTGTGTTTACTGTTATGCAAAAAAACACCAAGTCATATTCCTTGTATGTGAAAACTTACTTGACAATAAAACTGATTCAGATTTTATTTTTAAACTATTTTTTTTATAAACTACCTGTGAAGGGGCAAACATCAAGTCAGGCAGCTTACAATAATTATGCTCAGTGAGAGATGTAAATTCGTTGTAGGTTTATTTAGCCTGTAAAAACTTATTATAAGTAAGAAAACAAACTGTTCCAAAAGCACCAAATGCATAAATCATCTCCTCAGGTGATGTAACCAGATGTAGTTATTTTCACTGTCTGCAGTGAGTGATGGAGGTTCGGCTCTGTGGAGGGTGTGGTCCGGTGTATGTATGCGCTGCCCCACACTGCTGTGGCTGAAGTGTCTGTGCTGATTGATGAGGTGAGATGCGTGTGCACAAGGTGAGAACCTCCGTGACCCCGCGCACTCTCACCTCAGGGTCCTGGGGACTGTAGCGGGGTTTCATTTGCAGCAGGTCTTTGCAACACCTCACCTAGACTTGTAAAAAAACAGCAGATGTAGACTGGCCGCCTCGGTGCACTTGTTTTCAACTCAAACAGTGTGAAAGTGAGGATTCAGCCTCGCTACGCTCACCTTCTCCTCTGGGTTCAATTATCTGACCAGTTGTTATTGCGAGGCCGCACTTCCTTCTCACCTGTAATTACAGTCGGACCTGTCCGACGTGTGGGCTGTTCCGCTCTGCAGAGGCGGACAGGCGGAGTGGAAATTCCAACGTAAGGAAATGATGAAGTGTGTCCCACCCTTTAAGCCGATCACCTAATAAAAGAAACCTGCGACCCTGGGAAAGCACAGTAAACGCCAGAGTTCAGACGCAGGTTTGCACTGGTCGGACTGAGAGCTGTCAGCTGTATGGGAGGTAGGAGCTGCTGGTGGGTCTGTTTTAATACACTTTAATACCAGCTGAGAGTGATTTGAGCCAACCATCAAAGAAACGCATCTTTTTTTTTTTCTGTCAATACCCGTTCACATTCCTGAATACTGATCCTATTCCACTGCTGTCTTTTCCCCAGATTTCAATTCTGTAAACCTACGAACTCGATGAAATCATTCTGAAGTACGGTGGTTTCTGTGGTATTGTGGCAGCCCACCGTGACTAAAGTGAAAACACTGAATTAATAAAGACACAGACAAAGAAACTGTATATGGTGTGGATCTGTTATGTTATGCCTGATGCCTCATCTGCTAGAGCGGGTTGAGCGTTGGCCTTTGTTTTGAGGAGAGGATTCATTTTAAGGTGGGTTTTGTATTAAATTGCACCTCGCTCAATGAAAGAACTGTTGGCTGGAGCTGAATTATAAATATAATATGTGTTGTGCTCCTCTGCTGCTGATCAAACAGCCTGATGTTGAGCTTTCCTTGGGTTCTGGTGGCTGCCACATAGTAACTGAGGCACATAAAGAATTTGATTTTCATATAATTAAGTCTTATTTGTCATCCTAATAAACTGAATACACTAAAAGCTGCTGTATAAACAAGTTAGATGAACTATTCTGCACTACTTCTCCCAAACTACTGAATAGGGACAGTGACAGTGTCTACTTTAAATTCATTCAGGTGTGGTGGAGGCAGGTTATCGCCAATTTAATGCAAATGCATTAGAATTTACAATTGAATGGTTGTTGTGTTGATTTATTTTTCCTTGTGCAGATGTATTTTTTTTAGAGATTAAATTGTTATTGGAGGAGAAAATAGAGAAACACGAGCAGAATGGCACAACAGGATCACATGACCTCAATTTGTCTCTTTTGGATTGAAAAATAGACAAAAGAAACTGCTCGGTCAGCAAACATATGTTCTGAGTAGCCGCCTTGTTCAGCTTGGCTTCTTTCTCGGAGTGCAGTGAGTAGATTGGGTATGTGTGTGTGTGTTTATCTGAAGGCAGCAGCAGCAGTCTATAGTCCGTCCGGTGTAGAGACAGAGACAAACGCTTCGCCTGGCTGCCTGTCAGCACCTGGACACTAATGATGCTGCAGCGCTGAGCTCAGCTAATTGACCAGACAGAGATGGATCAGGACCTTCCGCTCTGCTGTGTCTGCTCGCTGCTGTTCGCGCCCGCGTGTTTGTGTGTTTTGATGTTTTCGTTCACAGCTGCTGCCAGACCGCGTCCTGCATCTCCCCTCAAACTTTGAGATAACACAGTGAACTTCTGGAAAACAGTGCGGACGAGCCTTGCTGGGCCGTTCCAGCGTGTCTTCAGATGTTCATCCAGCCTCAGCTGCAGACGGAACAACAAGGGTTTCGCTCGTACATTCATAAAGCTCGTTAAGTCCGTCTGCCTGTCTGCGGAATCTTTCTGCAGAAGCGGAGAACAAATAAACCTCAGGAGGTGATGAGCTTTGAGGATCTGGCCGTCAGTGCAGCTGAGTGTGAGCTGTGTGTTTAAGGGCTCTGGTTGGCAGGACTAACTGGGCTCTTAGCATTCGGTTTATTTTCACTGGGAGAGTATCACTGAATGAATGACCTTGGCACATTAATAATACAGCCTGTGTGTGTGTGTGGGTGTCTTTGTGTGTGTGTGTGTTTGTCACAACGGCAGTTTCCCATTCACACCGACAAAAACCCGACACGAGAGCACGTGCACACACACACCTTAGACCGTACTGTGAGCGCTGCAGCTGGAGTTCTGGTCGCCGTGTGTTTGGCTTCAACTCTGGTGATACCCGCAGAGTTTCAAGTGGGTTTTTTAAGGCCAAGCATAATAACTTTGCAATAAAGCTGCCATAGCAGAAACTATATTGATATAGCAGTGAAAGTAGGTTGTTAATGCTTTTTGTGGAATCCAGATTGAAAAAGTCGCATCGTCTGGAGAGCAGTAAGTTCAGATTGAGGGCTTCCCCCTTTGGCTCTGTTCACGCTTGGCATAAGAAAACAGTCTGTTACCATCTCTCCTCCCGTCTGCATCACACTTTTTGAACTTTGTTGCAGGTTTTTTCTCCAGTACCCACAAAGTAAACGTGTATTCTACCAGCAAAATCAAATGAGACCACTCAGAGCACATTTAAGGCACATTTATCTCCACGTGTGAACTCCAGCTTCTCTCCGTCGGGATATGAGATGCAAAGAACAGTTTACTCACTTGCAGTGTTTTGTCTTTATTGCATCTCGCGGTGTGAACCAGAGGAAAGGCAGCAGAAAGAGCTGAGGCTGAGGCTCGCGGCTCTACATGTGTGGTTTGGCGGACCTATTGCCCAGATTTCAGCAAAGCATTTCATCGCTCTGTCTAACCTTAGCCCCCCGCTGACATGCTTAGAAACACTCAGTGTGTGCACTGACTCCCCTCCACTTTTGGAGGGCCTCAGAGCTCCGTGATAAACTTCAGATTATCCCCACAACAATCAGACACCTTTTCCTGCTGCTACAGAACAACTTTGCCATCGTGCACTTGAGCACAAACAGAATATGGACTCGTTACGAAACTTGTGACCTTTGCTTATATCTTCCTCGTTTCCCTTTGGGATTATTGCACCAGCAGGAGCAAAGATTATCTCGACAGTGTTTGTAAACAGAATATTAAACTGTGTGAGAGCAAAAACCAGGACGAGAGGCGGCTGATGTCAGCACAACCTCTGGCCCGCTGAACTCTCCGCGGGAGTATTCTTCTAATGAAGAGCTCTGACTCAGTCGCTGATTAGAGCCCGGCGCAACATTGGGGTAAAAAGGTCAAATACGTTCACACATTTCTTTGACCCCCCCACTGGGGCAATTAGCCCACTGAGATCAAAGAGCGGATACAATGAACCGTGTCCGTCAGGGGGCGTTCATTAACTGTGATGATGTTATTGTTGGCCAACAGAGCGACGGATCACGCTTGAGGCGTCCCAGGCTGCATGCACACACCACACGGCAGGTGATTGAGTCGCAGGAGATGCAGAAGAAAAGATTTTCAACTTGTTCTTGCAAGACAGAAAGAAGGAAAGTGTGTATGAGGTGTGTGTGTGGGAGGCCGTGGTTCTTGTGCCAAAGCCAGCTTAATGCTTCAAACAATAGCTCGAGTGTGGGTGAGGGGATCTTGGCGCTTGAATGTTCTTCGCTCTGGAGGGAGAAGAGGTGCTGCTGGGAGGGGAGGAGCGAGAGCTAGGTTTCCTATCCGGAGCCCCCTCTTTGTAATTGAATGCAGCCATCTACACGAGCCGAGCTGCTCAGAAACAGTCTGCGGGATGTGCATGTACATGTACTCACATACTCGCCTCTCTTTGTGTCCCCCGTGTGGAGCGAAGCGCAGCGCAGAAGAGCGAAGAGCAGATTCAAGCGTGTGTTCTCCTCATCGCCGTCCAGGGTTTATATTGTTATTGAAACGTGGAAGAGTTTTCTACAATTTAGAGCTCCTGCCATAACATTTCAGTCTCAGGTCTTACATGGTTTAAATCCATCTACACTTGTAATCCTCTGAGAAATACCCAGAACCCAAAACAGTGAAATCATGAGCACAGAGGTTGAGGAGGGGGAATTATTGGAGCAGTCTCAATTTACCCTAAACCATGTGTTCTGTGTGCTTTTCGTACTCCTCCGTTGCCCTCTCGCTCGGCTCTCTTTGGGTAATCACTCAACCCATTATGCATTCGCGTCTTAAGTTCCAAAACGTTTATTTTCCTTCGTGACAATAAGCTCTCCATTTTCTTTTTCTGAGTCTGCAGTGGATAGAGACAGATTATGACATCTGATGTTGCAGCGGAGGAATTCTGATCTCCTGCCTCGGCTCTGCGCTGCAGGTGCTATTTCGTGGCTTCTTTTAATGTAGCACTTGGCGTTGACTGCGGCCGCTGGTCACTGAATGGAAAGACGTGCTTCCTGGTGGCTAATGAGGTGCTGAACCCAGCCTCTTGTTTGTATCAGGAGCACCTGGACCAACCAGAGCCAGACCAGGCCAGACAATGGAGTCAGTCTAGCATTTCCACAAAGGTCTGCCCATTCAAAACATCCAGAACCCTGGGACACAAACTCCCACACTTCATAAAATGAAGGCAAGACAGAATGCGAGCCGAGACTGCCCATTCTCTTTGCACAAGGAAACTATTGTTTGTCTTTACACGCCCTCTCTCCCCGGCCTTGTGATTTTATACTCCATAAAGAAACAAGGCAGAAGGAGAGGGTTAGGGTTAACTTGGCAAAGATGCAGCATGCAAACTGTTTGTCTCTTGAAAATGAAACACACAAGCAAAAGCTGCAACTGTCGCTGGTGAATTATGTTTTTGTCTTATCTGCTCACTGGTAACGTTCCTCTGGTTCTCTCTGGGTAATAGTGAGAAGCTCACCTGCAGGACAGACACAGCGCAGAGCAGATTTCTGGTTTCTTTCATCTTGATAGAACCTGATCGGGTCTGTAACTTCCATGTCAGTGGAGTAAGAGCCTGTTAATGAGCATTTAGAGAAACAAGCAGTTTTCGTGTCTCTTTTGCTTGAAACCAGATGATCCTTGGTGTTTTTGCTGAAAGGAGCATTTGATGAGTCAATCCATCCTTCAGCTCTAATGTCCTCAGTATATTGCAAAACTCTTTTGAACTAGTTTCCATTAATTTTTTTTTACAGCGAGGCATTGCAACATCAAACAACCGAACAAATCCTTGTGGGAATTTCGAATCGTGACCCAACATTTTACATTCGTCTTGCATATGGAAGGAAATAGAAATCTCTGAATCCAAAAATTACGTTTTCAAGCTTGAGAAGTCCCATCCACTTTAATTCCAACTCACAGAACTGACTTTTTTTTCCTTCTTTCTCTTCTGTTACAGATGCAGGGAACCAGCTTGTGGCTCAAGAGGCAGTGAGGAAACCATCCACACTCCGCCGGCCGCCTGCTCGCACAGGAGAGTCCATCTCTAGTAAGAATTATAAACCTGTTAATACTTTGACAAGACAGTGAAACATCATAGATGTGCGACATATTTAAACGTCTGATTCATGACATAAGGAAAGCTGTTTTTTGTTTTTTAGATTGTCTCAACTGCAGTCGAATCACAGCTCTGAGTGACCGGCTGAACTCTCTGGAGGCGAAGGTGAAGACTCACTCAGTCACAGCATCTTTAAAACCTAATAAATATGACAAGCTTACAATAAACAAGCACATTGTTTCATCTCCTGCACTCGTTTTACGTCTTCCTACACCAGGTCCAGGTACTCACAGCACCGGCCTCCACGTCACATCGCCACCTTCAGAGCAAAGGAGGAAGCGTTCCTGAGGCCTCCCTACTGATGGGGGCCGTGCCCGCTCAGGGGGCTCCTGGTGAGCAGGGGCCTGCAGGTCGGTATATCGCGCTGTCATACGTAAATACATTTTCTTTTTTTTTAAATTGCATATTTCCATTAAGCGGAGTTCGGGGTTTTGTGTTTGGATAATTGAGTCAGAAATCACTCCTTGCTGCTTTTTTTCTGCTCACTACCTGCTCACCTCTGCTCATATCCTATTTCCTCCACTGCACACACACACACACACACACACACACACACACACTCATTTCCTTTAACAAAAGCGAGAGCCCAGTTGTCTGTGCTGCTCACTTTCAGCGCTCTGTGGCTGTGTGGAAGTCCTCTCCTTTCCTGGAGTCGAGCCCAGCGCTGGCTACGGCTAAAAACACACAGTTTACTCACTCCGCTACACTGTCAGAAGAAGAAGAAGAAGGGAAAAAAGTGCATCAGTTATATGAAAATGCCCCGTTTTAGCCGCAGTGTGAAGGAATTTTATGTGTTTATAGGATCTTTGAAATTATGACTCTGATGGCGTAAGTTTTCATTTATATGAAATGACACAATGGTGGTGAAAAAGGAGCCCAGTCCAGCGCTGTGTCCAGAATCACTCCCTGATGCACTCATTCTCTGCTCCCTGTGTACCAGACACATGGATGTTTTTGCATCTATAAAACACATTGTGTTGGGGGATTGTTTTTGTTCCCTTGTGGAATGTTTTCTGTAAAGTATAAACCGTTCGCACTCAGAATTCAAACAGAGGGTAAATCTAGTGCTAAACATAGTGCACTACATACAGGCTCATATGCTACTACATGGAGGTGCCATACTCTGAAATGTTCACGTCTAACAGCACAGTTGCATTTAATTTTTTTTTTTGCAAGCTCTATTTCCGATTTATTCATTCTACCCAGAGGATAAACCTTTTCTCTTTTGGGGACTCTTTAGCTTTCCTCTAGCGCCACCCTCAGGTCAAAGTGCATCTTTGCACAAAAGATGAAACCTGTCATATGCAAATGTGCAAAAATTAAGAAATTTACCAAGCGAATTTGTGATTTTACTCTCTCTTTCTCCAGCACCGCTGCATGTTAAGGTTCTCTGAATAGTGTTAAGTCTGTAGACGCTTCCTTCAAGAGGCTACTCTACTCTAGTGGGGCTTTAGTCTAATAAGTCCTTAACCGATTGTGATTCAAGTAACATCTCTTGAGGTAAAAGAGTTCCTGGAGTTCCCCTTTAGCTAAGAGAGCACTTCTTAACATCACTGTAGCCAGAGCTTCGCACTGAACAATCACCAAAACCTAACGAACAGCAGCATTAACAGAAAATCTTTCAACCAGACATCATTCTCAAAAAATCCATCCACAGAGTCAAAATTAATTGCTCCTTTAAAAGCTATAAAAAGTGTTGCTTTTCTTTAAATAATACAGATATTTAGTACTTTGGCGCTCACGCTGCTCTATTACTGGGACAGAACTGCACCTCATGCCTCACTGGATTTTACACAACCTCTTCTCCAGGTGGCTTGAGCTCAGATTTTTTTTTTTTTTTCACAGAGCCAAAACTCTCAATTAAGCCACCTTTCTGTTTTCATTTCAGGTCCTCAGGGTGAAAAGGGGAGAGATGGGCTTCCTGGCAGAGATGGTAAATTGTAACCATAGTTGCCTTTCAGCTGACGTGAAACCGCTGAAGATGTAAACCAGTTAAGGCTCAGTGATTACTCGTGTCTGTTTCCTCCTCTTAGGGAAGCCAGGGTCTCGAGGGCTGCCAGGTCCCAGTGGGCCCCGGGGGGAGGCTGGGACGAGGGGCCCATCTGGAACCCCTGGATTGAAAGGATCCCAGGGACCAGCAGGTAAGAGAGGAGAGAGGGTGGAAACACACTCGGCTCATTGTTAGCAGACAGCTGCGAAGTGGGAGGAACAAATGAAGCTTATCTTTGGTTGATGCATGTTGTAAAGTGTTGTTTACTTGTCTGTGCACTTAATTGTAGAACAGGACATTGGAATGGCACATTGTTAACCAAAGACCAAAGAGATCTCTGGCAAAAAAAGCTGACCTGTGATGTCCTACTCCACAGCGTTTGTCTTTCTCTTCACTCTCTCGGTCAGCCCGCAGACCCTCCGGCGGTAAATGGTGAAGCATTCCAGCGGCCCTTGAGGCTTGCTGGTAACTTACTGGAATTTGGGCATTTTGTTGGTTGGCTGTTAAAATCATACGTTTCTAAAAGTGCTGTTCCAGTGGGCAGCAGAAGTATTTGTTTTCAGACTACATATAGACTCCCCAACATGTGCTGCTTGTTCATGGTCACCCAGCCAGACCAGACACTGAATCATAAAGCTGCTCTGTGTTTTTTTAGAGCTCGCTGGTTATGTACAAATAATAAATGACCTGTTGGGGAAAATCCTCAAGGCAGCCGCGACTTGAATGATGAATAAAGTAAATGGCGGGATAAGTGTGTCACAACATCTGCTCCGGCTATAGGCTGTTATTCCTCCGGATCATGAAGGGAGCGCCTCTCCTCTCAGGCTAACGCATGACCCCTGCTCTGTGCCTGCTGCTGGGTAAAGATGAGATTTAGAGCGAAACTTAAACTACAAACCTACTTTCTGAGAAGCGCCATGTGACTTCAATCTGAAAATGAACATGAGCTATACATACACAAATCCCAGGCCCTTATGATTTCCATATGCCTGTGGTGTTATTGTTTTTTCTATCTCCATTACTTCATAAGTATCCAAAAGCAGTGCTGTGTTTTTCTTATTGTGCAGGATTTTTTTTTTTTTCCCATTTAAAGAGAAAGATAAACACGAGGCTGGAATGCGTCCAGCGTCATGCAAAATGTAGACAAACATGTTCTCGAGCCAGGGTTATGGTAAGGATGGGAGAAAAGAGTCTGCTGCTAGGAGAAGTGATGTTGTGATGAGTCCTGATAAGCTGTATTGTAAACGTTGAGTCATATTTTGTCGCAGCAGCTCCAGGGAACCATTATGCTACAGGAAAAACTGTAATTGTTTTGCCTAATATGTCACATCGGCCGACCATTTGAACCGCTGTGCTGCGGATTGTTGCTTACAATCTCCCTGAAGCAGCCAAAACACTGCCGGTTACGCTGCAGTGTTTAAAAAGGAGAAAAAAAATGGCCCGCGGAGGTATCAAATCAGAGCCGCGTAAACTTTTCCTTGCAAAGACATGATTAGAGAACTGTCATCATCAGTTGCATCAGCACGTATAGAAAAAGGTGGTGAGTTTGTGTCTGTCAGAGGCCGAGAGGTGGAGTTCAGCTGGCAGCATTACCTCAGGAGAATCCAAACAATGAGGTCAGATGTTGCGCTGGTGCTTTTTTCCAAATAATGGCTGGAGGAGGAGGAGGAGGAGGGACGCGTTCACTAATCGGCCCATATGGAGCAGCTACGGGCTGTTTCTGACACACACATGTACAAAAGCAAGCGGTGTGTACGCAGGGAGCATTTAATTCACTGTGAGCCTGTGCCAGTAACACTTTGCAGAGTTTAATGGTGTTTATTTGAGTTTTCCTGTGTCCCTGAGTAAGTTCCCAGCACCGGACCATTAAAGAGCCTCCTCCTGTTAATTACAGAGAAACAAAGTCAGCCAGTTCATAACGTCGTCTCCTTCTCCGTCCAGCTACTCCACATGTGCGCACACACACACACACAGATATAAAAGCACTCGCTCCTGCCAGACAGTATTATGTTGTATCACTCAACACTTTATCTAATCTTTTTCCTCTCTGGTCTCTGTCAGAGTTTATCCTCCTTTCGTCACATCACCCACAGTCATTTATCAGTCTGCCTTGAGCTGTGTCTCTCCAGGAGAAACTTTAAGATCATATTTTGCTACGACATACCTCTACAGTACGGTGTGTCTATCACCGCAGTGATTTTTCTGTCATCCCTCCTCTCAGGCCCCCGTGGTCCACCAGGACTCCCAGGAGACAGGGGTCTACCGGGCCCGCCTGGCCCACCGGGGCCTCCGGGACCCCCAGCGCCAGCCAGTGCCCACATCCCAGAACCAGATCACAGTAAGACCCCGGACAACTCACAGACTTCATACAGTCAGCATGACACAAATTCCACAATAAATGGGCCGAAGTACTCTTTGTGTGGGGTGAGCCGATAGCTGAGTGGTTGGGACACGTACCACATGGACGTCCGCGGTGACTCACTGTTTTAATTGCAGATCTGGACCCTTACTACATGTCATTCCCCTGCTCTCTTTCCCCACATTTCCTGTTTCTCTTCCCGTCTATCCAATAAAAAAAAAAAGGCAGAAACACCAGTAAAATTAAAAATAAATATTAATGAATCCGTCTCAAAAGAGTAGCTGACAAATTAACGGTGCTCGGCTTTAACTCTGTCAGACTCTCGCTGGACTGTTTAACCCTCTGAACCCAAAACACTGTCTGGACCTCTGTTAGTCCTGTCACATTTTTACTCATTGTGGGCTCGTTTTTCACTCCAATATAAAGTCCTGCATTTCTGTGGAATCAGCACAACCATGAAGAAGGAGAGACGCTCACAATGCCCTCTGTGAGTTTAACAAAGCTTTAATGCAATAAATGATATCAAAGCTAAAGTAAAATTTCCTTCATTATTTATTTAAAAAAACTGAAATCATCTAGAATTATTATGTTTTTTCCCCCCAAATGCCCACAAGTGTTACCAATACTGCAAAAAATGACGACTCTACATGCTACAGATATTTTACTGCTTACATATTTGATTTATTTTCGTACTTGTCTCTGTATGAACACAACCTGCAGTTCACTTGAAAAATGTGATCATTTGTTGCAGCTGCGTCACTAATAGTGTCACGGTTGTGCTGAGGAGTGCAGAATGTGTAGTTTTTTACCCGATCTGGTTCATGCAAATGCTTCATTTTTCACTACTTTTTAAATCAAACATGTAGAAAAAAGTGATTTTGGTCAAATGTCACAATCTCAAGCTCAGATTTTGTCATTGTTTGAGATGGAGCCACACATCATACATTCAACATGATGCATTCAGTGATCATCAGAAAGTTGAAAATCCAACATTTCTTTCAGGTTTTTACAGCTTCTGGCACTGATGGGTTGTGTCATTTTGGCCATTTATTTTTAAAAAGAAGAAACCTTTTAAACCCGCTAGCAGGTTTTGGGGTTTAGATGGCTGAGAAACAAAGTTTGAAGTCGGTGAAGTTTCATTTTCAAACTCCTAATCATCAGACCCAACCAACGCTGCCTCAGCTGATTTCACCTGAGGCAACTTTTCAGACTTCATGCAGCTCCCACTGGTAAAACAAAAGACTTTATAAATCAGCGCACTTCCCCTTTCCTTCCTGCATATTTCATTTTTATGTGATTTTTTTTTTCTCCTCCTCTTCTGTGGGTTTATAAAAAATTGGGCGGCTGATATGGTTTCTCCTTATGAATTCTCACACCTTATTTTTATGGACCTGGAACTCTCCCAAAGGTCAAAAATCCTAACGGTGAGTACATCCATGTCAGACAACCACTTCACTACTTCCTCCTCGCATGAAGTGGTGTCTTTTGAAGCCAAACCACGTGACCCCACATCCCAACCAAATCAGGCTGTGCGTGTACACAGATTCAGTCAGAGCCTTTGATCTCCTTCAGGGTCACGTAGGTTTTTTTTTTATTTTTTATTACAGACTTCCACTTCAAACCAATATTTGTGTGTCTTTAAAAGCCTTCCAAAGAAACAAGGAGAATAAGAAACAGTCAGGATGACGTTCAGACTGTAGCTGCTACTTGCTCCTCGCTGTCCACCAGCCAAGTAGAGCAGAATCAAAGAGTGTTAGATGGAGGCAGAGACGGTGAGATTGACACAGACAGACTTGACTGCTGGGATGAGAACCTGTTCACCACTGATGTCACTCAACAGCTTCCAGATGTAGGCCGCTCAGACAGATGTGGGGGTGGGGGGGGTGAGACACACAGATGGGGGCCCACCGCGGCTCTTTCAAGGTCAACTCATGGGCGGGTTTTATACGTAGATTCGGTGGTAAAACAAAGTATGCAGCAAACAGATTTGCAAGCTCCGGGTTCCTGTGTGGAGAAAGCTGCAGGGACGTTGAGGTTGGCATGATGACTTCCGAGACTGTGGGCCGTTTTCTTTCACATCAAAGTAACAGTAGGGAGCATAGGAATAGAGGGGGGGCGGTTCTGTGCTGAGCTTCCTTTGGAAAACACTGGCTTATTTGGCTTCTACATCTGCATTAGGATGTTGGAATTCCCTTCTGCAGAACAGGAGAGGGTTGCTGAAGCAGCAGGCAGAACACTATCGCGAAGAGGAGGCCTGTTCAAAAGAAGGATTTCAGTGTTCGTCGGTGCTCCTGCATGTCTTCATGTCACGTTAAGCCACAGATCCCAGTTTGCTCTGAGTAGGAAATGAAAACAGTGTCTGGAGATACAGAGAGAGGCCGGCCCTGGTTTGGATGTCACCTCAGGTCCTGATCTGTTCGCGGTGTGCGGTGATCTGGCAGCCGGAGGACGTTTCTGGCTGTTAGTCCTCCTCCTCCTCCTCCTCGTCTCTGTATCTCCTGAAGCCTCATGTTGTGATCGGATCCGTGTTTCCTGTCAGTATGAAGTGACCCAATGACCGCACACTTCCTCTATCACTCACACGTACACCACCCTCTTCCTCTTGTCCTCTCTGTGTGGACGCATGTAGTCGTGGGTGTCCATTCAGAGCTGTTACACAGTGAAATTTATGCCGAATTATATAACTTTTAATGAATATCAAACTCTGATCTACTGCTGACAGTGCTTTAGAATACATTTTAGTCTGGTTTACTACCCTGTTGAAGTCATGAGGTGAACTGTTTGTTGGGAAACACTGCCCCCTACAGGTAATGCTGGTTTGTCAAACTTCACTGGGCTGAGCTGAACTTATGAGGCAGCATCAACACAGTAGGGTTGCTTAACATTCGCCAGAATAGTTACTAGGCGCGTCTGGCACAGTCGCACAAAAACAAAAGCAAAATGTTGCACGCTGAAACGCTTCTTGACTGCTGATATGAGAACCTGTCCACCCCGGCAGCAAACCCAGAAGTTCATGTTTCTGTGAGAACAATGCATTTTCCCACATTCACTTCCCAGGGAGCACTTTCTCTCAGGATACATAACAATCATGGCTCATTTATCAAACTCGCCACACTCAAATGGCAACCAGGGACCTGATCCAAAACATCAGCATCAATAAATGTAACTAAAATACTATTTGATTGCTGGAGCTTGGTTGTGTGGAAGCAGCATCGTATGAACTCTTTCAAAACCACAGGACACATCTGCAATCACACAGTGAATCACATTAAAATGCTCGTGTTGTGGCAGTGCACTTTGGATTTGCCGACAGTCTTTGCACTTATTCAAACCCATAATTAGAACAGATTAAATAAAATCAACTATACACAATGCAAAAACGCACACTTCATGTAGTCATTAGAAGCTTGTCTCTGTAGTGAAGCCTCAAAATCAGGACTACTAACTGATAGTTAGTAGCTTGTTTCCACTTTGCCAGGACTGCAAATAGCCAGGAGACTAGCTTCTGCATCCCATTAAGCACGCACATTTTGTTTCAACTCCAGATCGTGGAAAAGACCCCTTCTTCACCAACACTTTCCATGACTCACGAGGGTTGCCTGTTCCAGGACCTCAGGGTCCTCCCGGGCCTATCGGTGAGTGTTTACTGGCCTCTTCATACTGCACACAGGATGTTTGTGTGGTGGTTGGGTAACATCTATCCATACACGCAAAGACTCTGATATTGGAAATGAACACAGTAGCGGCACACTGTAAATAATACTTACCAATAATATACAGTTTATTCAGCGTTCTCTGTGTTGATGATGTTGTTTGGTGTCTAACTTAAGTCTCTTTTTGCTTCTGTCAGAAAGTTGTAGATTCAGTTTCTGTCATTTTAAATGAAGGGGAAAAAAATGCTTATTCTTAAAGGTCTCAAAGACAAACATCCCTAAAAGCTGCACTTAGAAGTCATAAACACCTGCAGGTTCTCTGCACATGTTGAGTTGAGCTCATTGCTCCTCACCAGGCAAAACTAATGTGCTATTATAAATATTCATGCAGGTCCTCCAGGTCCTAAAGGCCCATTAGGACCACCCGGCCCAGCAGGACAGAACGTAAGTCCGCTCACAGCATAGTGGTGCACTGCAGGAGTTTAGCACTGTCTGTGCAAATGTGTCTTTGTCATCTTGAATTTCCTTTCTGACCCACTACAGGGGAAACCTGGAGCTCCTGGAACACAAGGCCCTGTGGGGCCAAAGGGAGAGCGTGGGGAGAGAGTGAGTACACTCGGTCTAGTTTAGATTAGTTTACTCATTTCAAAGACAGGCTTGGAGAGAAATCTTTATCTTCCAGCACATACAAAAGATTAAATGTTTTAAATGCAGCAAAAGAACACAATGTCATACAATACAATAAAACAGTACTACAAATAGGAAGCAGTTGGCAGCATTCATGTTCTCAGTTCTCAGGTTATATTTTCAACAGGTTTCTTGGCAAGATAGCAATGACAATGTTCTAATGTGCAGCGATTTGACGACTAAGGATACAGCTCTTTAAATCAGTGTAAAAACAGTTTCTTATGCACCTTGGTGTAAATATTCCAGTCTTGTCATGTGGTATCAAAAAATACATTAAAAAACTCTTTGTTTCCTGGAGGCCAAAAGAGCAGAGAAGCCAGACTGTTTAATATCTTGTACATAAAACACAGTCACCATTTGATCATGTTCTCACAGCTTGAAATATTATACATCCGTAACAAATTACAGTAATGACACCACACAAGGCTTCTTATTAAAGATTCTAGTGTTTGTTTGTATCGTGATTCATAGTATTGCTAACTTGTTCCTACATTGTTCATCATATGTAATATTTAAGAGAATCATTGCACTCAGGAACATCTTACCTGCGTCGAATCTGGAGAGTGCAATAGTCAGTTTTCTTCATTTAACAACTTTCTGAGATGTGCCTTTGGTTTTTCAGGGTCCTTTAGGTTACCCAGGAGAGAGGGGCTTCAGAGGCGAGCCGGTAAGCCACCTCCACCTCTGCTGCCTTGAGGATTATTTCCTGAGAGAACGAATGTATGGGGGGGGGACGTCAACAAATGTCATAGCTGGTTATGTTACTGTAAGCTACATTCAGCAGCAGCACCACAAACCACGCTGACCAGCGACAACACAATCAGAAAGAGAAAGAGCTCTTTCTGTTGCCGCAAACTGCTGCACAGCTTTCATCAGTGTTTTGAGGTCAGATTCATTTTTTCTCTGTTGTTAACGTTTCTTCACAGGGAGCACCAGGTCCCAAGGGAGAGCCGGGAGAGAAGGGCTTACCGGTAAGAAAGCAGTTGGAGGTTGTTCATAATTTGACATGGCTCTGGACGGGAAGATTTTCAGATTTTAAAAAAATAATAATTTAAGATTCCTTTGCTGAGCATTAAATGTTTTCTGTCTGTCTAACCCGTACTTTTCTTTTACCTCCTTCTCATTTTACAAGAGCAATCTAAATGTAAGATATTTTTATTCATGTCATCACGTGTTCACTTTTCTATGTAATGAATCTATTCAGTGACCTAAATGAAGTGTAACCATGACCAACGTCTCAGGTTATGGTTACGACGTCCTTACAATCACCATGTTTATGGTTGTGATTGGCCACAAAGTGGTGTTCAGCTGCATCTTCTTTCTCTCTCAAGCCCATACTTTCCTACCTGTAGTCATAAAGTGTCTGTTTAACATTGTTGTTTATGTTTAATCATATATGACTGTAGCCTTTGATCCGTGTGATTTTGTGTGTTAATGTGTTTTTGTCGGTCCTTGGGGTGTGCTCTGGACTGCTGTCCTCTTGACCCTAAAGCTGTCTGACTCCCTCTGCAAGCTACTGTCCCCATGGCTACCTTTCACAGTCACCTTTTCAGCATCTGACTTTGGCATATACATATAAATATACCAAACAACACCAGGTCTGACGGACTGAAAAGATGCAAAATAAAGCAAAAATCTTTGCAAAATTCTAATTATTTCATTTGAATTCAACAGCACATCTGATCATTTTTGTTTGATTTTGCAGACGTCAAAATGTTTCAATGAACCACAAAGTTAATGTGTGAAATGTATATGCCAAATCACTCCATATGTGTCAGTGGTGGGTCCTGTTGGGTTTAGAGGTGTTGTGCTCTGATGTGAGTGGAGTGGATACAGCTATCCTCTTTTCTCCCACAATGCAACCTTGCATGCTTTTGTCTCTAACTTCACCACATAGACTTTCTTTTCTGAATGTATAAATCAGCTACGAAAAATGACACAGTGCTGTTGAAAAAAGGCAAAGTAGGTCGAAACTCCTAAAGTTTTATTTGGGGATTAACTTTGGTATGATACTTACAATGTACAAAGTTTAGTGGGTTAGCACGCTGACATTTGCTTATTAATAGAGATGTACGCTAGACTTAGTGTCATCATTAGCATTGGCCAATAACCCTTTGAATTCCAAGTAGTTTCTGGGCGTTTTTCTGCTACTGTCAAATTTTTACTTACTGTGGCCTCATTGTTCGCTGCAATATAAAGTCATACACCTCTATGGAAACAACACAACCACAACTACAAGTAGAAAATACTCAAAAAATATATATTTTGCTGCAGTATCACAGAATTATAATGCCATAAATCATTACAAAAATAATAATAATTTCTTGTTGTTTTTTTACGAACATTGAGAAAGCCAGGGATGAACACGTACAGCTCTTTTTTTAAATGCCCACAGGTGCCACATACCCAGACCACATACTCAAAAAAACGGGTGACTCTACATATTACAGATATTTTGCTACTTCCATTTGTAAGTAATAAGCACAGCCTGCACTTCAGCCAGAAAGTCCCTGAACTGTTGGTCACAGCTGAGTCAGTACTGACTTTACGGTTGCACCAGGAAGCACACAAGTGGTGCTTGCTTTGAAAGTGCTACATAGAAATAAAAAAAGAGACATGTTTTACATCTAAGTTTGCATTGCCTGCCAGTGAGCCATAATGGCAACAGTAGGTATTTTAATATGTGAACTGCAGTACAGGAAAGACTCGATGTTCTCTACAATTAGGTGGAAAAAATATGTTCATAAATTAGGTTTGGTAATTTGCCTAAATGTGTTGGAAAATATTGATACATTGGATACTATAGAAAATATTGTTTCCCTACTAATTAGCACTGTCACCAAAGTACAGCTGAATTGAATGGAAGATCTTTAGTTCATGTGATATTTGGTCATAAACCAAGAACCTGAAGATGTCTTGAAAATAACAATATGACAATTCATCACGAGGGAACAACTGCAAATGCCTGTACCAGGTTTCATGCTAATCCATCCAACACTTGTCAAGATATTTCACACAAAAGGCACAAATGTCTCTTACTTGTTGGTGAAGAGGTTCACCCAAACTCATTAGGATTCTTTCTTTTGGCATCATGGACAAAATTTATCCCAAAGTTGACATATTTCAAAGGAGCAACCAACAACCTGACATTGTGATCCTTAGTGCTGCGCTGCTCGTGTGACTTTGCCTTTTTTCTTCAAACATGCAGTCTGTCCTTGGTTTGTCTTATTAATCAGAGCATGTCGTACTGGGAATCACTCACCTGGGCACTAAAAGCTTCAGCTGTTCTCTGCATGCCTTCTTCTGTGATGGCGGCGCTCTCAGCTGTCTCTGTCTGCTTTACCGACTTCTTGTTCGAGTACTTTTGTTATTTTTGAAGGTATGACTCATGAAGCCATTGCTTTATCCTTTAACTAAAGACAAACTAGCTGTCAGTGTCAATCTGCACTGGTTTCATTCTGTCCGATGACAATGGGTAACTTTTGTGAGCGCAGTGTTAAGAATGAACACTGCAGAGCTGAAAGTAATTGCCTGGCTGACCTGCTACCAAACAGAAAGAATGCAGATGGCATGATCGAATCTTTGTCCTGGGAGAGCGCAATTCAACCGGCATGATGCTGGTCTGTGATGTGCATGCTGATGTTGTTGCCCAGCCCGGCATGGCAGAGACTGACTTCATGTAGCAGCATGTTTAGAGAATGAGGGAGACAGTAGAGGAGAACAGGTTAATGTCTGACAGTGCTGGGCAGATATGTGGACTGTTTTAACCTTCTAACTGCTGAACTGTATGGAGAAAAATGACTTGCATCTTGGCGAGCAGTTCTTTGGCTTGTGCTCCTTACCTTGACGGCTGTATCTATCTTCACAGGGGGACGGAATACATCAGATCAGAGAGGCGCTGAAGATCTTAGCCGAGAGGGTTTTAATCCTTGAGACTATGATCGGTATTCATGGTGAGTAGGAGGCCTGAGGCAGGGTCAGCTTTAGGCAGGGGTCCTCAAACTCCCACTGAGCCTCACTGCTGAGACAGGGAGTGGGAACAGTCGTGAGCAGCCCCAGGACTTGGGCTGGCGTTTCCACACCCTCACACAGTCCCCCCTGTCACTGCTCTCTGATAGGACATTAGCTTGCAGATGTTCCACGACTTGCAGGCAGACCTTGAGCTTCTGGCTCGCAGGGTGACACTGCTGGAGGCTATCATCTGGCCAGGTAACGCTGAAACATCCTCACCCACAGCTCTGCCAGCCCTCACTTACCTCCTTTGACAAGATTTTAAAAAGTGCTGATCAACTGTTAGAAGCAGGAAATAACCACTAAATGTTGTCCTCACCACTGAAAAGTAGACGTGTTTTAGAAATGTATTCTTGTGTATATTCTGTTTTAGTTTTGAGGATTATTTGATGGCAGCACAGATTTTAAAATCAATTTACCTTCTCAACTTCTTACTGAGAGAGATGTGGTGCTCTAAACACATTCTGCTTCTCTCCAAAGGTTTCAACATTTTTGGTTTTATCAGATGAGATCATTTTGTATTTGTGCATTTTTCTGTGCTCTTCACTGGGTTTAAGTGGGCTGGGCTCAGCTGGAAAAAGATAAAGTCACATACTGCCAGTGTCAGGTGACAGTTTACTTGTTTCATTGCTGAAGTTGCAAATCCTGTCAATCAAATCTGACTTCATCCAAACATCCTGTAAAGCAGATTAGCTGAATTTCAAGTGCTTACCTCGTTTTTTTTGTTAGTTTTTTATATCTATACCTTGACTTTGATTGTTGGTACTTCAGTCAGAAATCTTATTAAGAAAATCCAAGATGTGAAACCAAGTTTTCAGGGACTTTGTGCTAAACACTCACTGATTTTAGCTCCTGAAATGTGATGATCTGCTGCTTTGTATTTTTGAAATTGAACATCTTTTGGTATTGGACTGTTAGTTAAAAGAAAATCAGACAATTTAAACATACACTTTAGTTTTCTTTGTTGTTGTTTTTTTCTTTTTTAACATTTTATTGTTGAGACACTAAATCTACAGTTGCAAACAAAGCTTTGCATACACTTGTAAAGACCATGTATATAACAGCAGTCTTGAGTTTCCAGTGTCTTCTAACTCTTAATTTCCAATGATGGACTCACTGAAACGTGTATGTCTTTGTCATAAATATAACAATTATGCATTGTAGTTCTTTCACAGATTTATATTATCGGTCTTCTAGAAATATGACAACATCTGTTGGTTCACAAATATACATACAGCAATGCTAATATTTGGTAAATGCCCTTTGGCCTCAACTATGTACTTTTGGTAGCTGTAAACAAGCTTCTGGTTGTCAAAATTTGTGCAGTTCAAAATTAAATTTGATGGCTTTCTGACACCAGCTTGCTTCTTCATCTCAGCGTACAGATTCTTGATGGGGTTTAAATCGGAACTCTGGGGAGGTCAGTCTAAACAAACATTAACTCTAGCCTGATTTAGCCATTTCTGTACCATTTTTTATGTGTTTGGAGTCATTGTCTTGTTGGAGTTGGTGCTTTATGCAAAGTAAATGAAGCAATGAAGGAGGTCTTTACTGCGTCCAAGACCCAACCTTATGTCTGATGATTAGAGGTTTTCCTAAAGAATGTGGAGGTATTCCTCCTTCTTCATTATTTCATTTCCTTCGTATAAAGCACCAGCTCATCTGGCAGCAAAACAGCTCCAGAGCATGATACTGCCACCACCATGCTTGAGGGTAGGTTTGGTGTTCTTGAGGTTACAAGCCTTACCTACTTTCTTCCAACTTTTTTTTTGTTCTTTTTGGCCAATCGGTTTTTTTTTTTTTTTTTTTTTATCTGACCACAGAACTTTCCTCCAGAAGACATTTTCTTTGTCCATGTGATCGGCAGCAAACTTTAGTTGAGCTTTAATGTGCTGCTTCTGGAAGAAAAACCTTCCTTCTTGCATGGCAACCTCTCAGCTCATGGAGATGTAAAACACGCTTGACTGTGGACACCTGTGTTCCAGCAGCTTGTAATTCATTGCAGACCTGCTTGTTGGTGATTCTTGGTTGATTCTTGACCATCCTGACCAATTGTCTCTCAGCAGCAGGTGATAAGTTTGTGTTTTCTTTCTGAGTGACACAACTGTGCCATACACTTTATACTTACATTTGTTTGCACAGATTTGCTGCTTTGAAATGGCTCCATATGGCTTTCCTAACTTGTTCAAGTCAATGATTTGCTTTTACGGATCTTTGCTGAGCTCCTCAGACTTTCTCATTGTAGTGTTTGTAACTGACTCTGATGACTGTATCAAATGGGCCCTTTTTAAATTGGCTCAGAGGAGTCAGCAAGTGTAGTCAATTGTAATCACTTGCAAGAAGTTACTAGGTTATGCCACTAAAACATTTGATTAACACAGCTTTCTACATGACCAAAACTGATAATTCAAGTTGCTGTATGTACATTGCTGACCCAACAGATTTTGCCATTCTTACAGAAGACTTATAATAAATCTGTTTTTGTGACAAAGACACACGTTTCAATAATCCCATCACTGAAAATCAAAACTTAAAGAAGACATTAGAAACTCAAGACTGCCATCATATACATGGTCTTCACAAATTTCTGCAAACTTTTGTTCACAACTGTATAAGAGAGCAACTGACCAGTTTACTGATAACAAAAACGACTGATACAGCCCTACTAGTCAAATGCACCTACAGCAGGTTAGTTAATGAACAGCTTCAATACAACTGGCCAATCAAAATAAGACAGTCACTTACAATACCTTCAGGTTGAGAGTTGGATTAGGACTACAGAGTGCACATTATGTCCACACACCCTGATGGACAGGGAGGACCCGTTCCAACTGCTGTCTTTCTTCAACAGAGCCTGATCTAGGGTCTGGGGATGGACCATTTGGCACAGCCTCCCCTAGTTTCTACAGAGATAAGCGAGCAGGTGCACTTCCACATCGACTTGCTTCTCCTCTGTCCTCCGACACCAAGGTTCGAGGGAAGTAGCTCCCCCTCCCCCTGCTCACCCTGAGGATCACAGGCTGGGTTGACCTCCCCTCCTAGGTCTCATCGGCTCTCAACAGATTTAGACCATATCTGATACCCTCTGTGGGCTTTACCATCAGATTTAGGATGGGGGACACCTCAGGGAAACTCCACTGATACTCCGCAATGCCCTGATCCATCGGGAACCTGAGAACTAGTTTGACCCCCCCACACACCCACCCATCGCCATAACCAAACATTTAACCTTTCCACAACACTCCCAACAGCTCCTTCTGTATCTCATTTCTGTGGCTTCAGAACTAAAGCCTCAGATTAAGGTGTTTAAAAAAAAAAAAAGGAAATCTGAATCTTCTGTGGTGCTCAAGTTACAAACTGTTCTGGACAATAAGGGTCATTTAGTGTAATCAAGTGAAGGAGAAATCAGACGTGAGAAAAGAGACTGGATTTAAGTTTGTATTGCTTTCATAATATAACTGCAATCTGAAGAGAGTCCATTATTTAAGTATATTGCGCATGTACAGTTTGCAGGACACAATTACACAAACAAACCTCCTCTTCTAGTATTAATTTTGTTATCCTTCTATCATATCGTTTAACTCAATGTTATGTAGTGCACTAAAAAGATGAAGTCATCTCCACTCTAACTGAGATACTGTATGTGTTGCTAACAGTGATTTGTAGTTTTTCTGGTGTAAGTGTGAGTGAGTTTCCCCCCCCTTAAAGTACGTACCAATAAAGAGAATAGCATTTTGACATTTAATCTGTGCAACAAAAGACAAAAAAAAAGTGCACAAACATTTGTATTTGGCTGCATATCAGCAGGAACAGTCGTGAACAGTGTTGGAAACAAAATGCATTGAAATAACTCTTTGCAAATCTGGCTGCCTGTGTCAAGATGTTAAACACACACACATACACGCAGAGGAAATAGCAAAACTGTTAATAGAACTTGAACATGTTTTTACCACTGTTGTGTTGGTAAACTGCTTAAACTGTCCTGATGAAAAGACTTTTTTTCATCTTATATCAAACTTATTGTGAAACTATTTAAAATGATGAATTGTAGTTTATTTTGTATGCTGTCGTGTAACCATTTCATATTTTGGACCTTTTTTTTTTTTTCTTGCAAATGTGTTACTGTGTTAAGATAATCCTGTCTAGATGATCGGTGTAATAAAATAATGTTCATTGGTTTTTTTTAAACATGTCACCTGTTTTCATTTGTGGTACAACAGTATTCATTAAACACTTCTATGACATAATTAAATGACACACGCTCTCTCCGACGTACATTTCTATGTGCAGGTACATAAAGTGGGTCAAGTTTGCAAGTGTTTAGACTTTCATCACATCTTTTTATGAGGGATTGTGATCATTAAAATAGTTCTACGTATAGCCCACAGGGAAAACACTGAAGCTCAGCAAAACCCAAGCATAATATGTATGTTCAGTTTACTGGACGAGTGCACACATCTTTACAGACTCTGTCCAGGAGTGTGAGGTCTTCTAGCTGCTGTGCGGTGGCAAGGAACTCTTTCCCTTTGATACCACCACGGCTTGTTCTCCAACGCTGTCTTCAATAAGCAGGGAGATGGCGCCATCTAGCTGCTTCGAGGCTGCTAAAGCCACTACAGCTTTCTCTGTGGGGAAGCCCATCTTCTCCAGCTGCTGCAGTCTGAGAGGAAACATTAGCCTTTTAGTTACTTATGCGAGTAATATGAGGAGTATTTAGTAAACAAAACAACAAAAAACAGAGCTACTTAGTCAACTGCTTAACTAGCAATTTGGTTATTACTAACCGCAGAGACGACACGGATGATTTGGGCACCTCCACTTTTGCATCAGGGTCATCAGGAGCGTCCTGTAATGAGGCCAGTATTCCTGCTCTGAGCATCTGCTCCTCCAGCACCTCTGCCTCAGACAGAGCAGCAGACTCCTCCATTACCCAGGAAGGCAATGGTTCAACCCATGGGTGGTGGTTCATAGCGGAGGGCTCAGTCAGTGGGGGAGCAGCCGCCTGATCTACAGGCATCATCTGAGAAAGTGATCTAGATCTGTGACAAGAGATGAAGCAGAAACTATTAATTCTGCCACAGCCGTGAATGCAGGTGGTAAACATCTGATGAGAGTTAAATCACACCTTTGTGAGGTAGCGTAGAAGGGCAATCTGAACCTGACTGAGGTGCGAACATACACCCAATCAGGAATGAAATCCAAGAGCCTGGCCTCCTCCAGCTCCTGTACCATTCCAATAAAGGGTTGGCGATCTACGAGGCACATTAAGTTTTGTAACAAAAGACTTGAGAAGGAGGCACTGTGGTGTTTATGTAGAAATAAACATTGTTATGAACTTGGCTGGACAGGGCACTATTAGCTCACACCCTGACAAATACATTACACATCTTTAATATGAGGCAATTATATTTGAAACACAATTATTCCTCATTTAACAACAAGGCCTGAAACAACAAAAAAATACATAAAGGGGTGTCCAGGCATAAAAGCCACTGAGGAAAGTTTTTAGCCTTGGTTATATACAATAAAAGGCTGCACACTTGGGTCATTGTTCTCAATTACTGTATCCTGTCAGAGCGATGGTGGAAATTATGTGACGTCAACTTTTTTTATAAACTGCTAAGAATGATAAAGTCGCACATTGTCCCACCCTTAGAGGTTCAACAAAACTAGGAGAAAAGTGACAATTAGCTGTACACCATCTACAGCAGAGATCTGATCAGTCAAAGCTGGATAAAATACCTAATGAAAGTTTACTGTTCCTCTAAAAGCATCAGTATAATGTTCTTTAACACTCACTGAATGACGACACTGAAGGTGACTTCCAGCTCTGTAGATACAAGGATCTCAGTGACAGTGTCCGCCATATTTTCCTGAAGTCAAACTGCGTCTACACATTTTTAGGTAGACCTTTGTTTGTATCTGAAGCCCACTTTCAAATTGTCAATTTGTAAAAATGCTTTTTGGCATCATGACCAAATTAGACAAAGTCCAGTTTTAAAGCCACTATACGAGATGTGTCAAATCTAGACTGGATAGTCCCTGGGAAGCTAAAGATTCTTCGAACCAGTTTTTACATTTGGGAAACCTTTATTCTATTTGTAAAAATGCAAAAGAAGAAGGTTTCACTGCTTGCTTTCTTTCTTTTTTTTTCTAAACCTGGTCAAATGCGGTGTAGATGCAGAAAAAGAATTTTTGCAAATAGACACAAATTAGAGCCTGTGTTTTGACAGATGTTTTGCTTCTCTGAGACAATCCAGACCAATCTAAGTAGAGTGGTTTTAGATGTAGACCTGTTCTAATGTGATTTACATGCAAGAAATCACAAAAAACACGTTTTCAAAAACAGAAAGCTTTCACATATTTCAAAGTGGGGTTCAGGCACCACTGAGGGATGACCTAAAATGTCATACATGGTTTCACATCAATAAAATGTGACACAAAAAAGAAAAAGAAATATGGAATCCGTAATGTAAGTGGAGCTTCCCTTAACTTTTCTTAACTTTAACAGTGTCATTAAATGACTGCATAAACATTGAAGGATACAGTTGTGTCCGATGCATATCGCACAGAAGTGAAGCATGGCAGGTGTCCCGGGCAGCAGCAGCAGGCCAATCAGCAGGACAAGCCAGGGCAGAAACCAGACTGGCAAACACCTCAGCAGCCGCCTTTGTGTCACCTGTCGACACTGAGCTGTGAACAGAGCGAGCTGGACGGCAGAGAACCCACAGATCCGACTCGCCTCGCCCCCACCAGCAAAGAGGAGCACAGCGTAGAGAAAAGGCAGAAGGGCCACTGTCAGGATGGAGAGGGCAAGCCAGGCGACCGTCCCCCAGCGACGCTCCTGACATGGTCCGAACAACAGCAGGAGAGCAACGCTGACCAGCAGGGAAGTCAGCTCATCATGACTGAGAGCATACAGACACACATCTGAGGAGGAGAGAAAATACACTGAATCCTTTGATGTACCAACTCTGACATATAAGATCTGCTGGGACGCATGATGAGTTACCTCTGAACCTTGGGAAGTCTCCTCCTGGACCTACACTCAGACTTGCCTGGATGCTCCCAGCATACATCAGTAGCATGAGTGCTGTTGATAAACATGTTCCCAGGCAGAATCCAGAACGATCTGACCCAAACCAGAACCACACTGACATTACACGTCCCAGCATTGTTTAGGATCAGCTGCAGGTTCTCCACTCACTTGTCCTTTTGTGGCATACTTCTGGGAAACAAACATCAGTTGGTGCTCATAGCAAAAACAATGTCTTGGGAAATGAAAGGGTTACAGATAGAGAACTGTATTTACTTCTAACAATATGAGAGTGGGAGATGGAGTCCATTGTCATAACATTATAATCCACAACAGGGGTTGATGGCAGCAGAATCCTCCTCTGAAACTCTCTCTGACGACGACGTGGGTTAAAATAAACTCAAACAACGAGCCTACAAGCTGAGCTGTTGTTCTACAATAGCCATATCTTTCAACGGTAAGTTAGAATGTAAATAATAAACGTTTACAGAGGAAAAAACTCCCAGCGTAGAAATGCAAGAAAGCTAAACAGCAGCTCACTTCCGCATGTTCTTCTTCGTCGTCGTCTTAATGGTAGCGTAAAGGGGCTTTAGCGCCACCTACTGCACACACTGACAACATGACTGCTGTGCCTTCTTATTATTATTTTATTATTATTTATTATTATTCACAGGTCAATTTCAGTTTCATTCATTCAGTAAGATGGTAAACTGGTCCCAGAGTATATTATGGTGCTATATTATGTTATTGCACTTGAGGAACTATAAAAACATTATTATGAATGAATGAAACTAATGGAAAAACTGAACCCTTGACCTACAGTGGGAGGATCTGGTGGCTCTGTTTTTCAGTGAGGGGCATGTTGCTTATTAGCTTATTTAGCTTATTTGCCATCTTAGAGGAAGGAGTCACTGTAAATGAACATTAAGTCATTCTGAGTGATCACCTTTATCCTATGATGAAATATTTCTGTCCTTTGTTTTCCCTTTAAATGTAGCTACTGTAACGAGTCATTTCCTGTGAAAGGATCAATAAAGTATCTATCTATCTATCTATCTATCTATCTATCTATCTATCTATGAGAGATTTTTGCAACGACATGCTGGACAGCGCTGCCCATACTATCAACAAAACACCAAATAAGGTGATATCTGTTAGAAGAAAGGTGTTTCTTCCCTCCAGTAGGGCTCCAGGGACTTGAAGAATCCATGTCAAAGTGCATTGAATCTGTTGTCTTCTTGAGACTAAGTACATCCTTAAGTAAATGTACTTAATTACTTTTCACCACTGAGTATTTACAGACAGACAATTGTCTGTTGTCATCACTAGATGGCACCTTTGTTTCATGGTTGGTACCTTAGAGTTAGGTTGTTCTGAGAGAATATTTCCTTCTAAAAAAGAAAAAGAAAAAATCAGCCTGTCATTTTTTTTTCTTTCTTTCTTTCTTTGTCACAGGTTAACAGCTAACTGTTATTTTTGTAAGAGAACGATAAAAATGGAGTCAACTTGGCAAGAAGTGGACATTTTTGAAAATATCTCAGTTTTACATAAAATATTATGACTTTTTTTGTTGCCATAATGCCGTTTTTCTTATTTTTCTGTTTACCCTCATTTCCACAGAACAGTTTTAAGAAACAGAAAAAGTAATCGACTGTGCCTTTGGCTGGTTTTTTAATGGGCAGGTTTGCTCCTGTAAATGGATTTACAGTAGAATTACAGTAGTGAGCATATACACTATATACAAAGGGAACACCTAAACAACACAATGTAACTCTAAGTCAATCACACTTCTGTGAAATCAACCTGTCCATTCGAAGCAACACTGATTATGAATGAATTTCACCTGCTGTTGTGCAAATGAAACAGACAGCAGGTGGAAATGAGAGGCAATTAGCAAGACAACCCCTATAAAGGAGTGGTTCTGCAGGTGGTGACCACAGACCATTTCTCTATTCTCATCCTTTCTGGCTGATGTTTTGGTCACTTTTGCATTTTGTCAGTGCCCTCACCCCTAGAAGTAGCATGAGGTGGTGTCTACAACCCACAGAAGTTGCTCAGGTTGTGCAGCTCATCCAGGATGGTACATCAGTGCGAGTTGTTGCAAGAAGGTGTCTCTCAGCACAGTGTACAGAGCATGGAGAAGATACCAGGAGACAGGCCAGTACACCAGGAGATGTGGAGGGGGCTGTAGGAGGGCAACAACCCAGCAGCAGGACCACTACCTCCTCTTTTGTGCAAGGAGGAACAGGAGGAGCACTGCCAGAGCCCTGCAAAATGACCTCCAGCAGGCCACTGATATGCATGTTTCTGCTCAAAATATAATCCCTCTAGTGGGTTCTGGGTCTTCCCCGGGGTCTCCTCCCAGGTGGACGTGTTCGGAAAACCTCCAGATGAAGCCTCCCAGAAGCATCCAAATCAAATGTCCAAACCACCTCAACTGACTCATTTCGATGAGAAGGAGCAGTGGCGCTATTTCAAGCTCCGGATGTCTGAACTTCCCACCCTATCTCTAGGGCTGAGCCCAGCCACCCTGCAAAGGAAGCTCATTTCGGCCGCTTGTATTCGGAATCTCGTTCTGTCGGTCATGACCCAGAGCTCGTGACCGTAGGTGAGGGTTGGGACGAAGATGGACTGGTACAACGAGAGCTTCGCCTTGCGGCTCAGCTCCCTCTTCACCACGACAGTCTGGTACAGCACCCGCATTACTGCTGACGCCACACCAAGCTGCCTGTCCACCTTGCATCCCAGTTTTCCATCACTCGTGAACAAGATCCCGACATGTTTAAACTTCCTTGGTTTTCTATGTTTGGTTTGGGGCACAATTTGAAGTATCCANTTTTTAGATATACTGTATGTGTGGTTTGTATGGAGCAGTGAGAGTGCCAAATTACAAAAATAAATCAATAAAAGAATAATAAAATAAAAGTGGAAATCAAAAGAAGAATAAATAAAATGAAATTTAAATAATGTGGCAATATAAGGCAATATTTATCATAAATGAATCCATAAAAGAAAAGGATAATAAAAGTAGAAATATAAAGACAAATAAATACAACAATAATAGTTATTTATTTATTCATATTTTTTATGATTTTATTTATTTAATTAATCAATTAATTTGTTGCATGACTTTGATGAGCAGCCAGTTGTTGGTGGGGCTTTAATTCCTTGTAACCAATACGGTTGTTTGTCCTGCCTCGGATTGTTTCGGTCTGTGCGCCGGTTTAAGGGCGCTGAGAAGCAGACCTATGACTCCGATAGTGAACCGCTGTTGAGTTTGTGATGGCGGGGTGGCAAAGGACCGGGACTCTTGTTGTTTTCCACCTGAGTCTAGAGAGGTCTGAGGCTGTTTTTTCCGCTAACAGGTTTGCGCTGGTGAGTTAACTCCTTGCATGAGGCAGCTAGCTGTTATGTTAAATTGTGGCGTTGTTAACTGAGTTAACTTGAGCTAACAGCGTTAGCGTGCTAACAACGCTAGCCGAACGGCTAATCCACATTCGCTCGTGCTGACTGTGCTAGCTGTCTAACAGACTGTTCTGAGTCAGGAATAATACGAGACATACAGGTTCCTTATATTGGAGTATTTGTCAGGCTGTTGCATACTTTGTGTTACTTGCTGTTGTATTAGTGCCTTAAATGAGCTGCTGCTTCATGTGTTAGCTCAATTAAACCAATGGATTTTCTGTTAATTTGGCATGGATTAAACGGTTTTTAGTCAATTTTAAACGAAATAGTTATACAACGGCATTACAATGCAATAATAAGCTAATTTCATTTGTTATTCTGTGTCAGGGCTGTTCTTAGGTTCACTTAAAGCTTAAGTGTAATTTCACTGTGACCCTCTCAATTCAGGTTTTTGAGTTGGAGCCTTTTTGACTTCGAATTCAGATAAGCAGAGATGTTAAAAAAAAATAAAAAATAAAAAATGGAGTTTTCTGCAGGCAGCTTTCTGCAGGTGTTTAATGGATGTAGAGCCACAGACCATATGGAAATAAACCTCTTTACCTGCTCCTAAAGTAGAACAGAATAGAATGCTTTTATTGTCATCATGCACAAAGTACAACGAAATTAAAAGACAACTCCAGTGGTGCAAAAGTATAAAAGTAAAATTATAAAAAGACAAATAAGAATATATACATATATTTACAAAAGGAGCCAGTAGGACGCATATACAGTTTGAATTTCCCTTCTGGGATAAATAAAGTATTTTTCATTCATTCATTTCATTCATTTTCATTCA